>NC_091550.1:21260280-21270280 GCF_042767895.1 Penaeus vannamei | reverse complement strand
AGATAGCTCCTCAGGTAGTATGTACCCACAGTATCTTCGACTCAAAACATTTTCTGTTCTTTTCCCAATACATTTTTCAGTTGCATTCGATTAATGAAATGAGACATTACTTTTATATCAAAGGGGTTGTATTTGCGAAATGATTGGGATATTTGCGGTTCACAAGAAACTGAAAGAACAGAGAACCACATCTCTAAGAATTCCAGTGTACCATTGTGTAATATAGCTATTCCCACAGTCTACGTTCTACGCGCTAGGTACCACTTACCTCTTTTTGCAAGTGTGGCATGAGTTACAAATGAAGCCTGAAATAATGTAGGCAAAACGAACTCTCGATGTCATTTCTTTACATAATCCCGTCCTTGCATACAGAACTTCATTGATGATAAGAAGTAACTGGTATACTTTGTACATCCACAAGCAGGGTCCCGTCTTTAATCTGATTCATTATGCTCATTGCAAAGGCTGTCTTATGCAGTCTGTATTTGGGTAACTTCAGTCTGTACTGGTCAGGGGAAACGTAAGAACAGCACAATACATATTCAACGACCAAGGCTGTGGCCATATCATTTTTTTCTATTATTTTAATTATCTGCATAGATGAGGAGAGAGAGAGAGAGAGAGAGAGAGAGAGAGAGAGAGAGAGAGAGAGAGAGAGAGAGAGAGAGAGAGAGAGAGAGAGAGAGAGAGAGAGAGAGAGAGAGAGAGAACGAAACAAAGAGAGAAGCAAGAGTGACATCCGTGTAGGTTTATTAATCAAAAGTTCCATTCATATCAAACGCCGAATGTACGAGGGAAGCAAGTGTGGTCCGCATTCCATTGTTTACCCTAGTTAACACTTGTTCAGTCTTAAAAAGGTCTAACAATATATCATTCAGGAGGGAAATGAGCTGCTTAGGCGCTCCCTTTGTACGACAGTCCCCTATCTCTGTTACCGCGGCTTGTGTCAGTCAACGCCACACGGCCTTTGTTTTGACTCTTACTAAATTCAGTACAAGTGTAAGCTCTTCTAAAAACTGTTTTTTTTCACCTAGATTAACATGAGAGAAATGCTGCTGCAGTGTTATATTAACACATATTGTTGACATTTATGTTATTTTGGTCGTGTTTAACCTCAATAGTTTAGTTTATAAAGACATACAAATGATAATAATGACACTTCCAATAATCATGATCATAATGGTAATGGAATACATTGTTGCCATTACTGTTATCGTTATCAATATTGGTATTATCAGAATCATTATTTTCGCCATTATTATCATTACAACTATTATCATTACTAGAATTATAGCTATGATGATAAGACCGATAATAATGTTAACGATAATAATATTGGTAATAATTACAATAACAATAATGATAATAATAATCATTATTATTATCATTATCAATATCTTCATAATTGTTATTTACATTATCATCAGTAGCACCATTATTATGAACATTATCTTCATTATAACTGTCATTATCATAATCATTATCATCATTACCATTATTATCACTTTCATTATTATCATTATTATGATTATCATTATTATTATCATTGTAATTATAATTATTATCATAGTCATTACCATCATCATCATTATTATTGTTCTTATTTTTTTGTTATCAATATCATCATTATCATCGTCATTATTACCATCATTATCACTTTCATTATTACCATTACTATGAACTTTCTTATGATTATCATAATTATTTTTTTATGAACATCATCAGTATCATTATTGTTATTATTATTATTATAATTATCATCATTGTTGTTGTTGTTACCATTATCATTATCATCATTACAATCATTATTATTATTATTATTATGTTATTATCATTATTATCATCTCTATTATCATTACTATTACTACCCCTACTATCATCATCATTATTGTTATTATTTCTATCATTATTGTTATCCTTATCGTTATAATTATTACAATTATCATCTTCATTGTTATTACTAATACTACCACTGTTTTTATCATTATTGTTATCATACTTATCATTATAATTATCATCATTATCACAGTCATTATTATTATCATCATTACTATTGTCATCAGCATCACTAATATTACCGTAGTATTATCCTCACTATTATCATTATCATTATTGGTATTGTTATCATCATTATTATCATTATCATCACCTTTATTATCATTTCAATCAGTACTATTACTATTAATATCACTATCTTAAATCATTATCATTATCATTATCCTCATCAACATTATCATTACTGTTATTATATTGATATTAACATTATCATCGTCTATGTGATAACTGTGTTTAAGAGAGGTAGGAGGAGAGGGAGAGGGAGAGAGGAAGGGAGAGGGAGGGGGAGAGGGACAGAGGAAGGGAGAGGGAGAGGGAGAGAGAGAGGAAGGGGGAGAGAGAGGGAGAGAGAGAGGAAGGGAGAGGGAGAGGGAGAAAGAGAGAGGAAGGGAGAGGGAGAGGAGGCAAAAGGTAGAAGGAGGATGGTGAGAGAGGGAGAGATGAGTGCCTCTTATTTTGATAATCATTATCATTTCTATTTTATGTTCCGTTTAATTTCTGCGCGTTCTGGGAGTTATCATTATCATTTTATTATTATTATTATCATTGTTGTTTTGCAGTTGTTGTCAGTATTATTATTATCATCATTATTATTATTATCATATTTTTTCATTATTGTTATTATCATGATGGTGATGGTGATGATGATTATATTATGATTATTATTTTTATTACTATTATCATTATCATTATTGTTATCATTATTATTGTTATAATTTTAATAATGATTATTATTATATCCTTACCATTCTTCTTCTTATTATTATTATCATCATTACTATTATTATTATCATCATCATCATCAAACTTTTTAGCCACACTTATGAGATTCATTTCCATTAGAGGGTACCTTAAACAATATATTCCGATAATGGACCACAATTGAAGATGGCAGGTAAGGAGTTTGAAAAGATTATGGAAAATTGGGATTTTGAGAGAATTTATAAGTTTGGCACCAAAGAAGGTATGGCAAAATGGAGTGAGTGAATCCCTAATAAGGTTGGTGAAACGAGGATTATGCGTGTCAATTTTTGAATCAGTATTTATTCTTGGGGAATTGCAGACTGCCTTATTTAATGTTGCTAATTTAATCAATGAAAGGCCTATTGGTATGAAACCTGGTTCGGATCTGGATTTGGGAACTTATCTTAGCCCTAATGACTTATTACTTGGCCGTGTCAGTTCCTGTTCTCCAAGTGGCTCGTATGATATTAATGATCATCCTAAAAGATTAGAACCAATTCAGAAAATTATAGATAATTTTTGTAGAAAATGGCAGCGTGATTACTCCCCAACATTAATTGTACGACAAAAATGGCACACTTCTAGAAGAGATATAAGAGTTGGAGATGTAGTTCTAGTGCAGAATGGCAACGCGGTCAAAGGCAAGTGGAAATTGGCTCAAGGGATAGAAGCCATTCCTGGAAGGGATGGGATTGCAAGAGATGTAAAGCTAAGATATAACCTAAAAAAGGCTGGAGAGAAATATGATGGGAAAATGCTGAAATTATGAAAAGATCTGCACAGAAATTAGTGGTATTGTTGCCAGTTGAAGAACAAATGTAAATAGGAAGGTTAAAATTGGGTGGTAGACAGGCAGCACCTATTAACCGCCTGCGGTTGAACATTTGACAGGATGTTGGACTTTGCTGTACATTGAACACTTTTCTTCACATACACTCTACAACACATACACCATATTTCTTTTATGAATTTGAATAATATGTATATTATTTTGTTAGGAAAGTTTATTTCTCATTGCTAAGCAAATTTAGATGGTTTATGTTTGAAAAGATTGAGGTTTCTATTTTCACTGTCGATTTGAAGCATCATAACATGTACAACTTATTTTGTATTAGAAATTATATGTGCACATGTTAGAATTTATCTTCGTATGAGGTGTATGAGAAATTACTGTGACACGCTGCACATACATCTTTCTGTTCTGTAATGTTTTGATGTAGTAACCGCCCTGCACCTCGTGGAGACAACAAAGGGCCGTGCAGAGGAAGGGCAGGCTTGACCCTTTTTCAATTCTCTGATTGATTTTGAGGTTGGAATTTCAATTGTGGAAACTCAGCATGGTATATAATTTCCTTAGTTTATTATATTGATTGAACATGAAGTTATGTGCATAAAACAAGTGTATTTACCAGATAAGATGCAATGTCGTGTGTATTGTTATTCCTGTTATTCAGTGAATGAGAATCTAGTGATAAATTATAATTTGTATGTGAGAGACTGCAATATTAATTTGGTTTGCAGGAGTTATTAATGTTCTGAAGAGGTTTATGACTGTCACTGTACTCTGGGCTTCATCTGGAGGAGTCAGCGAAGTGAGTTATCAGTTTTGCAATTAATAATGAATTAATATGAGGAAAGTTAATTAATGAGATGGTAAACATGAACAGATTAGATTATTTGAGATATAAGCATTAAGATTCATTGGATATAGTATTAAGGAATGAAGTCAAATTAAGGAAATTACTGTCAGTATGTATTAATAGACAATAATAATGATAATGATAATAATAATAATAATAATAATAATGATGATGATAATGATAATAATAATGGTAATGATAATGATAAGGATAATGATAATGGTAATGATGATAATAATAATAATAATAATAATGATAATGATAATGATAATGATAATGATAATAATAATAATTAATAATAATAATAATAATAATAATAATAATAATAATAATAATAATAATAATAATAATAATAATAATAATAATAATAATGATAATGATAATAATAATAATGATGATAATTATAACAACAATAACAGCCTTAGTAATGATAAAATCAGTAATAGCAATGAAATTTATAATAATAATAATTGTAATAAGAATTGTAATGATAATTGTAATAATAATATTAACGATATGAGCATGATAATAATAATGCTAATAACAATGTTAATAAAGATAATAGTTACAACAATCAGGATGATAATGATAATAGTAATAATTCATAAAATCATGACAATGATAATAATGATGATGATGAAAAAATAATGACGTCCAACTTTGTTAGAAAACAGCACTAAAACCCGACAATTATGTAATCTATGATAATTTTAGTCTATTGTGATCATTGTGAAAATAATTCGATGTGATGTTTTGTTCAAACATCATAATTTCCTTCCATTAGAAAATTAAATGCAATATTGCAAAACTGCATGGGAATGAAAAAACAGTGTACCGTTTAAATTCTTTATGCTAATTCAAAATATAAAAAAGTATATTTTCCCATCGAAAATATGGCACAAAGTACAAAAAGCCTTGTAAAAAAGTTAATAAAAATGTATACATCCGGGACCATGTACAATCCATGTCATTATATTCACCGTCACTATGGCTTGACTAGACTTCAGAGTGAAAGTTTTTTTTTCTCAGATATCGACAACAATTGCACATATGTAAAGCAAAACAAACAAACAAAAAAATCTGTCTTTCCAGAACAGCAACAGTTTGGTGTCTCTTTTATGTTTAGTTTTCCGTTTCGCACAAGAAATGGTATCACTTTTTCGTTTTCTTTTCAGGTGTAGAAGGTGTTTGGAGGTGGAACTCTTATATAAGGTGTAGGCCGGCGTGTTTGTCTTTTCTGTCTGCGACCGGTCTAATTATA
The DNA here is from genome assembly GCF_042767895.1 of Penaeus vannamei. NCBI lineage: Eukaryota > Metazoa > Arthropoda > Malacostraca > Decapoda > Penaeidae > Penaeus > Penaeus vannamei. The sequence goes on along the minus strand of NC_091550.1, from coordinate 21,264,580 downwards.
TAATCCTTTGTTTCCTCCAAGGCTTTCTCAAGTTTATTCACACCCAATGTCTTCTATTTCTGTTCAAGAGAACACCGTTGCTTGTTTTTCATTGCTAAGAAACTGTCACTGATATTCTGAACATATTTGCAATTTCACGATTTCACTTCTGTTTACGCTCGTCGAAGAATATATACATCATGAACTAGATTCTCAGGCATTCACAATTAGTTTAGTACTAAAAAATATATGCATATATGTGTGTATATGGACGTACACATTCGCACACAGTTATATACATTCACGTGTATGATTGGTTTGCCTGTATATATGAGCGCACACACACACACACACACACACACACACACACACACACACACACACACACACACACACACACACACACACACACACACACACACACACACACACACACACACACACAGCCCTCTCTCTATCTATATTTCTCTTTCTGTCTGTCTATCATTTCTCTCTCTCTCTCTCTCTCTCTCTCTCTCTCTCTCTCTCTCTCTCTCTCTCTCTGTCTGTCTGTCTCTCTCTCTCTCTCTCTCTCTCTCCCTCCTTCTCTTTCTCTCTTTCACACACACACACTGTTTACACATACGCACACACATTTATCTACATATATAAATACATCCACACACTGTACATCCACAGGTACTGTATGTACAGAGAAATATGCACACATATATGTATATATACACGCATACATGCAAATAATGCAGTAAAGTCCCCATTCACAAGCAGGATACCGCACTAGCTCACAGCATTACTTAAGAATTACAGCAAATATCACAATAAGGTGTTGTGTCATAAGCACATAAAGGGAGAGGCGGCCTTTGCAGAGGCCCTCTAGCACCAAGTACGACTGAAGACGTGGCAAGTCATTTCCGTTAGAAGTTAAAGATGGTATCAGAATCGAGGTCGGCTCTGAGGTGGCCGTTGCCATAGGAGCCATGGCTTGACCTCTTGATGGTGGCCGTGTCGAACTCCTTCAGAGGCAGCGTCGTGATGGCTGCCCGCAGGCCATTCTTGATGCTGCCGTTCTTGAGCGTGCTCGCGGGGGACTGGTCCCCTTTCCAGTCCGCTCCCGGGACGCTCACGTAGTGGTTCGGTTTGGCTGATATGTAGTGAGGGGACGAAGGCACTCTTCTGTGTCGCCGTCGGACACATACGTGGTACGTCGCAAGGGACCCTAGAAGGGCTCCCAGCAGCAGGCACGCCAGACAGGATCCTACGAGCGTTTGGACTGATACTCCGCTTGAATTGGATTCTCCACTGGCACTCAACACAGCTGCCTCCACAACTGTAATGTCAGCTGTGAAGGAAAGTATTCTTATTAATAACCATGCATAAATGATCATGTTTATTAACGTCAGTGCTAGCTATTCGCTTTCCTAATGCCCAGGTAAAGTTCCACAGGACCATTCAGACTCTAATGAATTACCATCAAGTTCCTGGCATGATTGCCGTTGTTGGTCAAGTCCGCGACACTGGCTGGGCTGGTCGGACAGGCAGTGGCGCCGCCGCACCCTCTCCTCCCCGTCCCTGCAGGAAGACCACTGCGCCCACGGGCCCCATCCCTCCTCGCCTGAAGAAAAAATGAAGCGTTTAAACTCCTAATTTCCTCAGAGAAACATCTAGATCAACTTGTTAATATCAGACAACGGCCTTATTTAATTCGCAATATGTCTAATCCGTCTAAAAGAGACGTACTTGTCGAATTTTACGTTCATTTTTCTATTTACTGAGTACGTTATATAGAGACTTCTTACCTTCACAGGGCACTTGTTCACAGGGCTCCTGACTGGTGTGCGACCCAACGCAGTCCGAGGCATCTACGAAAGGGTTGTGTGAGGCGGCGCATCGGCGCGTCCTATGCCGGATTCCGGGTCCACAGGAAGAAGAGCAAGACGTCCACTCGCTCCAACACGTCCACAGACCTGGATACAAAAAGAGACGGTTTTATGATATAGGTATCTTACATTATCAGTGGAATATAATATGCTATCGATAAATTTCTGTTATTGGACATATGCAGCAATAAAATGAACAGACGGCCGAGTACATACCACTGCAGGCGTGCTCATTGCAGGTTCTCTCCAAAGTGGAGGTCCCTGTGCAGGTGCCGCTGGTGCACGTGCGGTGGCGGTACTGGCGGCCGCCGTCGCAAGGCTCGTCGCACTTGGTCCATTCGCCCCAGTCCGACCATCCTCCGCTGCTGTCGTCGATGGAGTCATGCGAATTGTAACACCGGCCGTGGGCGCACACGCGCTCCTCCTGACGCAGATTGCCCGTGCGGAGAGGATTGTCTCGGTCCCCTGTGGCTATGCACTCGATCCTGTACCGCTTCTGGATGCTCGTGTCCCCTGAAGCATTGAGTGCCAGCCACGGGGTCCACGACGAGAGCTTCATGGTCTCCGGGCAAGACCAGTCCCCACAGGTCTCGACGTCCTCCCCGCACCCCGTGCAGGTAGCGCCTCCGTTCTTGGGGACGGGCCTGGTGCAGGAACGCTTTCTTCTCCGAATTCCAGTGCCGCAAGTGGCAGTGCATCGGCTCCAGGATCCCCACTCGCTCCATCCGCCGTCCACAGGGAGGGCCGTGTAAGCTGCAGAGATGCAGTAATTCATCAGGAACTGGTGTATCAACTGATCAGTTGATGATACAAGTACCCAGTACTCGAGTAAACATAATTTCTAAAGTGCAGTCAGTATCGAAATCTATCACTGAAAACATATGAATGTTGGACAAAAAAAAAAAAAAAAAAAAGGGGGGGGGGACACGGAAAGCGAGCACACGCTTATCTACACTGTTTGAATTAATAGGATCTCACAAGACACTCACATGGGCAGTGCGGGAGCGTGTGGCAGTAGATTTCGGTGCGCTCTTGGCCCACGCAGACGCGACCTCCGTATTTCGGCTCCGGATTAGAGCACGTTCTGCGGCGCGTCTTGACGGCGATGCCACACGTTGCGGAACACTGGGACCAGGATGACCAGGCAGTCCACCCGCCGTGCACCGTGCAGTTGGAGACCTGCGTTCGATAAAGTTACGAAAATTAACTTGTTGATAACACTCCTTTTTCACCCACCTAAAATTGATCTGGATTTGAGGTCAGATATAAATGAGAGAACGATTGGATCATACAGTCTCACTCTCAGAGACGAAAACATTAAGATCTCGAAAGGACGACCTCCTCAAACACCTCACCCAACAAGCGTAACCTCCACAATTCAGTATATTTCCCACCACTACCAACATAATTGCAGGAACGCAAAGCAGAATCTTCATCCAAAACCGTACCTCAGTCCTGGCACCAACGCACTCGGCGCCTCCGCGGGCCGGGCGCGGCGAGTCGCACACTCGGTGGCGACACATGCAGGGGTCGCTGGAGCCCGACTGCTTACACGGAGACCATGACGACCAGCGGCCCCAACCTCCGTCCACTGGGAAGGAGCAGGGGGTTGTGAGCTACAGGCTTTACTTTTAACATTTATGTGTCTCTATTGGGGTATCACATTATCTAAAGGTATGTATCTGTGGTTACTGCTGATATAAATCTTATCTTTCACTGAATATATATAGGCACATATGCGTTAAATCAACCAAATAAAGAAAACTCTATCTCATTTCTGAAATATACCTGGATCTGTAGTCTGAGGACATTCTATCACCTCCTGCACCCACGAGGGTACGAAGGGATTCTTGCCAGGAGGGGGAGAGCACTCCAGCCTGTTGGTGTCCCACCCACAGTAGGGGTCCTTCGCAGCCAAGCACGCGGCCTTCGTTTTGTATCTACCACATCTATGCACTGGGACACGGATCACCTCACTGTCTGTGCCTACGTAGAGTGAATTCTGAAAAGAACAATTGATATTTCTTTTTTCAGAGAACAGAAACAAATTATCCTTCTAGACTGCATATAGAATGCTTATGCACGGATGCACACAAATTATGAAAAAGAGGCAATATTCTATTGGACTTACAGTGTCTTTGAGGAATTTGAGGGTATGTATAATTATGGTAGAATTCTGCGGGAACGGAGAAAGGACTTCTAGTAGACAGGTGTGTTCTATATCAGGGACGACGCTCATTTTGCGTATAAGGCCTCCTTCCCCGGCCACGAACACCACGTGGATGCTGCCACTGAGGCGCGTAGCCACCACGTCCACCGCCACGTGAGTTAGTCTGACGATGGGGATGAATGTTACTGAGGACGTTTGCTTCAAGTTGCATTTATCAGAAAAAACTCATTTTTACCTTTAAAGGAAAAATTGTGATTCTCATGGTATATAAACA
>NC_091550.1:21250280-21252780 GCF_042767895.1 Penaeus vannamei | reverse complement strand
GGCCAGGGATTTGGAGAAAGGGAGGGAGAGGGTGAGGGAGAAGAGGAGGTGGGAGAGGGGGTGGGAGAAGAAGAGGGAGAAAGAGAGGGAGAAGGAAAGAAGGTGGGAGAAAGGGAGGGAGAGGGAGAAGGGGAGGGAGAGGGAGAAGGGGATGGAGAGGGAGAAGCGAGAAGGGGAGGGGGAAGGAGAAGAGGAGAAGTAGGTGAGAGGAGGGATGAGGGGGGAGGAGAGGAAAGTGTGAAGGGAAGGTAGAGAGAAGGACGAACGGGAGGAGGAGTGGGGAGAACCACAGAGGGAAAGAGATGGGAATGAGCAAGGAAATGAGATAGATAGATAGATAAATAGACAGATATATACGTAGACAGGCAGAGAGAGAGAGAGAGAGAGAGAGAGAGAGAGAGAGAGAGAGAGAGAGAGAGAGAGAGAGAGAGAGAGAGAGAGAGAGAGAGAGAGAGAGAGAGAGAGAGAGAGAAGACTTATGTAATTATAGAACCCATTATCTAAACTTATCATATTGTTTAGAAACATGATATTGCAATCGATGCGCAGAGCTTATTATAGATCTAACTGTAACACACAACTATGTCTGCTGTAATTCTGGGAGACCATTCGGAGATATCGTTATCATACAAACAACAACAAGCAAATTGAATAACCAACAGTAGCAATCATCACCATCCTAATTGTCACAATGAGATCCTATTTTCGCCTCCATTGCTGCCCCCCCCCCCCGCGTCTCCGCCATGGCCTCGTGAATACATCTTCAGAATATGACTCCGCATTCCATATCTCTCCCTGGTTAGACTACCTGACCCGACGCAATTAGCAGAGAGATACCCAAGACACACCAGCCTATTTAACTGGCAGCCCGAGTGATTAGCATCGGGGACTCTCTCTCTCTCTCTCTCCTTCTCCCCGTGGAAGGACGTCGAAGGATGTGGGCGAAACGGTGCGGCATGAAGGACGAGTGGAAGGAGCGCCTCAGGGTCTCTTTTATAACGCGTAAGGTTTTAGCAAAGTGGGGGTCCTTATGGCTTCGTTGAGGGGCGTTCGAATTCGAAGAGAAAAGGCCTCGAGGAATGAAGGTTCTGTGGCTAGCTGTTTCCCATTATGTGTCTTTGGGTGGGAGTCGCAAGTGGTAAGAATTTGCCAATATAAGAAATTAAGAGAAAGTCGTGTGGAGTGAGAAGAAAAAATCTGTCTAAATCTGCCTCCTTCTCTGCCTTGATGAAAGCTGTGTTTGGAGGCGAGGCCGATGCGAACAATTGGCAAGAAGGATATGCCAAACTTAATATCTGGAAAATTGAATACGTTAAAGCCATTCTGAGGATTTGACGCCGCTCCTCCTGGCACCCTCGCTGCAGATGCGCTTCTCAGATTGCATGAAAGTGTCTGTCCCGAGAAGCGTATCGAATATCCGGGCGAAAACCAACGTTCAGAATTTTAATTTGAAATACAGGCATCCGCAACGTCTCGTGCAATTTACAGTTTGAAGAAAGGATATAAGAAAGGATAATAAAGTATCTGTAGGAGCCGCCCAAAGCATAAGGCATCTGTCGGCACACGAGGACAGCATAACCCTTGGAGTGGCGTACGTGCGCGCCGGCACCTCCTCGGGGCAGCCCCTGATGCTTACCTCGGCGCGAAGTCCGTAAACAGACCTTGCGGAGCGGACGCCCGGGCTGACCCTTACGCGCAAGGGGGGGGGGGGAAGCTATAGAACATTTTCTTAAGGGATTTAATGATTTGTCCCTAATATTTGGTTATGTATATACGATATATATATATATATATATATATATATATATATATATATATATATGTATATATATATATATATATGTATATATGTATATATATATATATATATATAAATATATATATATATATATATATATATATATATGTATATATATATATATATATATATATGTATATATATATATATATATATATATATATATATATATATATATATATTGCCATGCACACATACACGTACACACACACACACACACACACACACACACATATATATATATATGTGTGTGTGTGTGTGTGTGTGTGTGTGTGTGTGTGTGTGTGTGTGTGTGTGTGTGTGTGTGTGTGTGTGTGTGTGTGTGTGTGTGTGTGTGTGTGTGTGTGTGTGTGCGTGTGTGTGCGTGTGTGTGCGTGTGTGCGTGTGTGTGTGTGTGTGTGTGTGTGTGAATACACGTATATAAGTATGTATAGCATCGGGTTTAGGTCAAGAAAGATAGTAATGACCTCAGCTTCGTTATCAATAACAAGTGAAGTGCTGAAGATAATAAATTCCTCTCTCGGTCATCACTGTGGATACGTGACAAGTGAAGCTGCACTTCGATCACTTCGATCTCCGCCGCAGTGAACTCTGACTCGGACCCCCCTCCCCCAACCCGTCCTTTTCCCTCCCCGGTGTGCTCTCCCTGCCCTCCCCCTCCCCCTCCCGGTCCCCTCCTTCGGACCCTGACTCAGCTGATTG
>NC_091550.1:21244439-21247280 GCF_042767895.1 Penaeus vannamei | reverse complement strand
CACACACATATATATATGTATATATATATATATATATATATATATATATATTATATATATATAATATTATATATATATATTATATATATTATATATATATATGTATGTATGTATGTATGTATGTATATAGATAATTAAATAAATAAATATGATACACACACACACACACACACACACATATATGTGTATATATATATATATATATATATATATATATATATATATATATATATATATGTATATATGTGTGTGCATAATTAAATAAGTAGATATACATGTATATATATTAATTAGTATGTATATATATATATATATATATATATATATATATATATATATATATATATATATATATATATATATATATACATACATACATACATATATATATATATATATATATATATATATATATATATATATATATATATATATATATATATATGAAACAGATAGATGAAATAGACCTATCCATCCCTGTAGTTAAATAGTACTTGCATTGTACGTTAGAAAGTTAGCTTCAGCCTTAGGAAACAGAAGAAAAAAAGAAAAGAAAAAATCACACAGACAAAAGGATGCGGCCGATCTCCTCCCTGAATGGCGCGCGGTCCTCGGTCGTTCCCCGGAGCTACGACCAGACATATATGGCCGCGGTTATAACAATCTCCAGGTGAGAGTACCGTCCATAGCACCAGGCGACCCTCCGAGGGACGTCACACTGTTTACCTGGCATGAGTCAGCGCTCGGGAAAACCTGATCAGCGGCATCGTAGCTTTTTTGTAAATACTTTCTGCTCCACCGTTCGGCCCGAGACACACTCCACCCCTTTCCCCTCCCCTTGCTCCCTGCACTCCTCCTCCACCTACTCCCTGCACTCCTCCTCCTCCTACTCCCTGCACTCCTCCTTCTCCCTACTCCCTACGCCCCACTCTCTGCCCCTTTTTTCCTCCTACTTATTCCCAGCCCACCTGTGGCCGACTTGAGCTCGCCCCGGGCTTAAGCTCTTGGTACTGCCGTCATACCCAGTCACTCCATCGTTGTTCAATGGTCATACTCGGTCCACAGCTAAAGGGAACAGCTCCCTTGGCGCGGCCGGACAGCGTCAACTCCGCGCAGCATCAACATCTCCCCCTTTTAAACGCGGATTCCACCAGCCCCTTGACAGACAGCTCTATTTTTTCTTGGTAAACACGGCGCGTCGGTGCAGGTGCGGCTGCGTTCAGGGGCGCCTCCTGGCGACACATGCGAGACCTCAGCCCAGCCATGCGCAGTGAGGTCCCTGGCTTAAAGGATTTTCATTTTCTGTAGGATTATTTATTATTATCTTTCAAAAACTCGACCCAGACCACTCTTAATGCTTTCGTAACGGGGTGTCAGGTAACGCAATTGTTTATATACACTGCGCGTTTGTGTGAGTTCGTGAGTGGGTGTGTGATGGAGTTAGTGTGCACGCGTGTACGTAAATCGATGCGCGTATATGGACTCGTGGTATAGGATGTGTGTGTGTGTGTTTAGGCATTGAGGGAGTCTCACGCTCGCTTGACCCGGGCAGTCTGGGTGGGTTATCACGAGCAGCGGGTAACGATCAAAGCGGAGGAGAAGTGTTTACCCCATCAGGAGAGCAGGGGACGCAAGCACCCTGCTCGCCCTGCCTTGACCTCTCGCCTTGTCACCCCATTTCCTGATTTCGTCGGCTCTTGATTTTCCTGACGACGGCAAGAGCAAGGGATGCTTTCGTGTGCCAGAGAAAAAATCAGTCCAGCGCCGCGTTGCTCGCCTCGCGGGCACTCATTTCGAGGGCCATTAGTGTCATACGCTGCACTACGCACGACCTGCAAACAAGCGGAACCCGCTAAAAGCTTGTCCGGCCTGCAAACAAACCCCCTTAAGCGAACGAGGCGATGGTGGCAACGACCTTCCTGTGGTCCGACTGTGAATTCAGCGGAGCCATCGCCTCCGACGTCGCCGGCGGGAACCTCACTCTCTCTACGGTAGCCCGGCTCAACACGCTACCTTTGTGACGTCATTAATGAAATTCAGCCAATCTACACCTTTTCTTAAAAAAAAAAAAAAAAAAAAAAAATCCCCTAGAGTAAGACAAGCCTAACCGGTCTGAATGTAGACGGACCGGCCACCGATCGCCGCAGCTCTGATCTCCCGCTCGTTGCTATAATATTCTATTAAAATCCATTCAACCGCATCGGCTGCGACTATCTTCCCTATCTTTCACTTAACCACGAGGCTCGAGGGCGGCTCCGGACGCACTTGAGTATGAGCTCCATTTTCTCTTGGTAACGATCATTCCGAGGTTCATCGCTCGCTGGCGCCGAAGTCATCCTCCAGTGGGGTTAATAGCTCAGCTCCCTGTTAGCAACTTCCTCGTTCCCTTGCAGTGGTAGGATGCTGCCTTTGAGTCCGGGAACCAGGTGCCATTCAGGTCAGAGGATGGGAGGATAATGTATGGTGCAGTTACGGGCTCGCTGCTAGTATAATGGTAGATATAAGTGCATTGGTATTCAAGGTCCTCGTAAATGAAAATTATTCTTTAGTACATTGTCAAATATATGTACACGCCCTATTCCAGTTGTGAGTTAATGCACAGACACTCGAAGGAACTGGTAAGCATTAATAACTATTACGTACTAATAAGTGTAAGTAGGTACACTGCTGAATCAATAATCTTTAATCGGTACTTTGAAGTACAAAGACCCCGCACAAAGACATGGCATATCCAGTAAACTATGGTTCAGTCAGGTTGCATACTGATTAGGCATCTGCATGATGTTTCAAAGGTCCCACGTGTTTCAGTGAACAATTAGGAAACCTCAAAAGGTCGAAGAA
>NC_091550.1:21231939-21239439 GCF_042767895.1 Penaeus vannamei | reverse complement strand
AATACACCGGTTTCTGAAAAAAATAAATCTCTTTCCGGAATTAAAACACCTACCCCTGTTATTGAACGAAAGAAAGGAAGGAAGAGAGAAAGAACAAAACAAAACAACGTCAACTCCCCTCTGTAAGAAAAAAGCATCCACTCCAACCTATGGTCCTCAGCTGTAAACAAATGAATACCATAATGCGTAACTTATTGTGATAAGTTCCCTTTAAGTACCAGTTTCTGTTCGGAGGGAATTTAGACCTTAAGGCGCCTCCCCTGAAGTGAGTTATAATTGCCTCCATGTTCAGCCGTGCCCCAACGATGCCCCGGCCGTGCCCCAGCTGGAGGCCCGTCCCCGGCAGGCACGTCCTCAGGCAGCCTCCTCACGGCCCCGAGATGATTCTGATGGTGATAATGACTGCCTGAGATGACGCCTTCTGCTCTTCTTGGCAAATAGTTATCGAAATACTCTTCTGTATATGAAAAGTTAAATGGCATGGCAGAGGGAAAAAGAAAGAAGAGAAGGAATAAAAAGTAACGATAGGAAGAAGTACAAAAATGAAAAAGAATAGAGTACGAAGAAAAAAAAAGAACCAGTCCCAATTTCACGGTCAAGGATGACATTCCTGCGACGAGTGAACTAGGTCTCGCAGAAGGCTTACTCATTTGAATAATCCGAGAAAAAAGAGATATAAGCCATCGCCTTCGAACAATGGCGAATTCTTAGCCATTAGGCCTCCGCCGCCACGCTCCCTCGCGACCGCCATTTACGGACGGGCGTCGGCCACACCTCCGAGCGCCCTGTCGCAGTCACGCCTTCCTTCGATTGACGCATCTACTATCTACCACCTTTTACGCTGAATGCCTTCTAGTGTTCTTAGGTTACGCGTGGACGTTAGCGACGCTCGGGTGTAAGGTGTGAGTGCCAGGAGCTTTTAGCTTACGTATAAAATGGCGAAGAAAAAGGAAAAGAAATAGCGCGGCGTGATTAGCTGGAGGCCGCTGAGGCCGCGCATGTGAGGCAGTCGTTAACGACGAGGTTCTTGCGCCCATGTTTGTGTGGCGGCGCGAGGGAAAGGTTGAATGGGTCCGTCTGGGAATGCCATTTGCGAGCGTTAGGCCCGGGGCTCCTGGCGAAAAGGTGGCAATAGTTGGAAACGTTGGTTGAGCCGATCTCCGATGGCCTGGCTCGAGGCCCACCCAAGTCGGTGCCGCGGCTCGTGGACTCTATAGGCACCGCGGCGGCCGGAGATAATCCGCGCCCTTTCGCTCACCCAGACCCCCAACCCGACGCGTCAGCGCCTTCCCCATACATCCTCGCGTGCACACATGGGGCCCCAAACACCCACCTCTTTCTCCTCTGCCTCATGAACAGGTTCGTCTAACTTTCCTGGTACACGACATGGCTTGCTGGTTAATCGGGACCCGTTCTGTCTGATCGGGCTTGATGCGGAAGATAGCTTCTGTACCTGCCTTACTTTCACGCTGGCAAAATTAGACGCATTCAGAAGGCCTTCGCCTCGCCACCGACTTTCCTTTGGTGCGACTGGACTTGCAAATAGAGTCTTCCTGATGAGACTTCAAGTGGCCGCCGCTCCTGGCCAGCATACGAAACCTGCAGTGCCTTTTTACGGCGGAGAATTGGCTGCTACCCACGTCCGCCGCGGGATCCGCCGCCACTGCGGCACAGGTAACCAGTGCGGCGTGTGCTTGGCTCATCACTTGGAAAGTCCGAGTGTGAATAGTATCCTGAAGACCCAATTGTTGTAGTTGTTTGGACGCTTGATGTTGATGAACCAACGCACAACTTTTTCAGACGCCTTGACCAACAAGTGCAGTCTCATAAACACTCACGCCTTTTCTACATACTTCCCAGGGCGGGGATCCCAGACCAGGCCGTCTCAGCGTACGACTCCGAAAGACGAAGCAGCAGCACCAGCCATCGTCCTCAGATGGATCCGGCGCGATACGTCAGCATGAGCTATGGCCCCGACCTCAGGCGCTGGAATACTGATACGGTGATACCATGCTTGCTAAGTGGGCCTCCCTTGTATGGCCACCAACCTCCGCTGTTCGACGGGACGAGGTTACTACCACTACTACCTCTCCTTCTCTTCCTCCTTTCCCTGCTTGCTATAAATATTTACTACTTGCCTTCAACCTTTCACCAATTTTCAACACGCATCCCAACTCCATCCTCCTATTCTCTTCTTTAAGCACTCCTTCCTTCGCTCCACCATTTCCCTCTTTCCGTTTGAACCCCCACACTCTTTTCATCCTCCTTACCCATCTCTTCCTCCTTTGTTTTCTCCCTCCGTTCTCTCCCATCCCCCCTGTTCTCCTCGACATATTTAGCTCCGCCCCCACTTCCTCCCATTCACTAAAACCAGATCATATCGTTAATCGTTCGCAATAAAAGCTACTTGTAATCAAAATCGTAAAAAAGAGAGTCCTATCCGAAAAAGGTATTAAGACTTTGCAAATAAGGACTGCAAACTCACTGACCACGAGACTTGCCCCTCTGTGACCTTTCGCTAAACTTAAATGTTCAAGAAAGTTTGTACACTTGCATCACGAGCGCAAACATAAGGAAGGAGATCGAGGCTATCTTTGGGGATATGGGCACCTTATACTAATATTAGGGATGTATAAGGAAAAACAAAGAAAGAGGAGAAAAAGAACACGGAAATTACTGTTAACTAGGATTAAGATGCTTTAGATGTTGGATTTAAGATATTATAGACAAGTATAATCTATTTAGTAGGTGAGAAGGAAGGGGATAGTTAAAGGTAATATGCCAAAGCTAAGGAAATAAGAGAATAGCAAGAATAATGTATTATCTCCAGTTGTCTGTCTGTCTGTCAGTCTATCTGTCATTTTTTGTGCGTGTGTTTGTGCGTATGTTTGCGTGCAAATGTATATGGGTGTTTGCGTATATTTATCTCTGGCTCTTTGTCTATCTATTTGTCTATGTCTCTCTTTCTCTATCTGTCTGTCTATGTCTCTCTTTCTCTATCTGTCTGTCTATGTCTCTCTTTCTCTATCTGTCTGTCTATGTCTCTCTTTCTCTATCTGTCTATCTTTCTATCTCACTGTCTTTGCCTCTGTCTCTATATGTCTGTCTCTCTGTCTGCCCGTCTCTCTCTGTATACATATGTACACACACATGCACATACACACACACACACATACACACACACACACACACACACACACACACGCACACACACACACACACACACACACACACACACACACACACACACACACACACACACACACACACACACACACACACGCACACACACACACGCACACACACACACACACACACACACACACACACACATACACACACACACACGGAAATATATATATATATATATATATATATATATATATATATATATATATATATATATATATATATATATGTGTGTGTGTGTGTGTGTGTGTGTGTGTGTGTGTGTGTGTGTGTGTGTGTGTGTGTGTGTGTGTGTGTGTGTACAAGATCAGTCATTGTCTTCCTCTTCCATACTCGTTCCCTAAACCCGCTCCCTCCTCCTTCCTCCTCCCTCCTCCTCCTCCTTCCTCCTCCTCCCCAGCCTCCACGTCAGTCAACATGTAGATATATGCGCAAAGTTCTCGAGCATGACTAATTTTCGCACAACAGGCAATTTACACCGAGGGAATCACCATATGTATACACACTTACCTTCGAGCTCTCGCGCTAACCGTCCGCCGTCCGCTCAGACGACCGGCTTTTGACACTGAAAAATAAGACGACAAAGTTAGCAAAATGGTAGAAAATGGGACTTATGCTGTATATATTTATATATGTATACACACACACACACAGATATATAAATATGTGTATGTATGTGTGTGTGTACAAATACATAGATGTTTTTTCTTTCTTTCCGATCTCTTTTCCTCGCAGTTCCTTCTCCCTCTCTTTCTATATCCTTCTGTCTACTCGTACTCCTCTATTTCTCTTCTATCTATCTTTGCCTCTCCTTCTCTCTCTCTCCCTCTCTCTCATGACCCTTTTTTCTTATGCCCTCTTCCTCCCCTCCATTCCTCTTATTTTTCCCTCCGCGCGTCAAGATTTCTCCACTTCAGTCCCTCCCTCCCTCCACTTCTCCTCCTCTTGAGATGTTTAAGTACCCCCCTCCATTCACCCCTTCCCGACCGTCTAAACAATGTATTTTTTTCTCCACTTCCTCGCGGTGTTATGTCTTCTGTCGCTTCACCGAGCTCAGTGTATTCACTAGCCTCCCCTTCAGTGTTTATTCTCGTCTATACCTTCAACCTTTTCCTCCCTGCTTTGCTTTCTCTTCGTCCCTCCTCCCTCCTCCCTCCTACGTCCTCTTGAACCCAACCCCGCCGTCTTTCTCCTCGCGTTCTTCCTTCTTCCTCCTTCACCCAGCCCTCCTTCACCTCCCCTCCCACTTCCCTCCTCCACTCCCCCCTCCTTCCCTCCCCCAACCCTTCCCCTCCCTCCACAGGTGGCCCTGGGCCTAGAGGTGGCGTGGCGGCCTCCATCAGACAAGAAGTAGCCTGGTAGCCATGGCGAGCTAGGCGAGAGGACTAGCAAGATCCCGTATAAGGCAGTGCATTTGCAAGTGGCCCCGCGTCCCCCTCTCTACTTTCACCCTACCATCTCCGTCCCTACCTGCTCCGGCTCGTGGTGTACCGGGGTGTACCTGGCGACCGGACAGGGGTGCAAGCCAGCACACCTGTACCGACAACCGGTCCTGGTAGGGTGGTAAGAGCACCGGGCTGCCACCGGATGACCGGTTGTCGTGTACCGGGGTTGGACCTGTCAGAGCCGGAGGGGGAGGGCGGCGAGCGCGTGTACCGGGCCGCGAGGAGAGTGGGGAGCAGATGGTCTCAGTGCCAGCGCGAGGGAGGGGGAGAGGGGGAGGGGGAGCAGGTAGGGGGAAGGAGAGGGGTTAAAGAGGTGGCATAAATAGGGGGAGGGAGAGAAATTCAAGAAATTAGAAAAAGGACAGAGATGAGCTTGAGGAAAGATCAGCGAGAGGAGAACAAATAAAGAGATATGAGAGTGAATTATGATGATAATGATCATGAAAACGGTTGTGATAATGATGATGATTATAATAATAATTACAGTAATTACAACGATAGTAAGAACATTCATAATAGTGGTAACAATAAGAATAAAACTACTACTACTACTGCTGCTGCTACTACACTACTACTATTACAACTACAACTACTACTTCTACTGCAACTCTTACTAGTAATAGTAGTACTAATACTGTTACTACAACTATTACTACTACTACTACTACTACTATTAATGATGATGATGACGATGGTTCAGGTAATTATGATGATGATGTTAATGCTGCTGATTATAATAATGATAATAACAATGAAAAAAAAAAAATAATGAAAATAATAATAACAATAACAATAATGATAATAATAATGGTGATGATGATAGCAAAAATCATATCCATTATAACGCTAATATACAGTAGTTCCAAAGAAAACGATAAAGAAGAGGATAATTAACAGGAGAAGGCATCCCTCCCCTCCTCCCCCACCACTCCATCCCTGCGAGAAAAGCCCCGCATCCCACCCGGAGGAAATGCTTCGTCTGGTCCTCCATCCTTCCATCCTCGCGCACCGTCAACCCCCCCCCCCCCCGCATCTCCATCCTCGACTCAAGGAACTGGGAATCGCCGCGGCCACACAAGGCAAGCACGTGCCCCTAGAGGCTATAAACTTGGACAACAGGACACGAAGGAACCAAACACGGAGGCTTACTCGCTGCCGTCAAGGTTGTCACTGTTGGGCAATAATAATTGAACCGTGTATAATAACTGATTTCTCATGTGCTTCTTTTTCATTTCTTTCTTAAAGCAACAGCACCGCATAAGATGATATGCATGAACATTTCCCCACATACCTTGAATGACTCCGCATTAGAAATCCCTCCAGACGTCGAGCATTGTATGTACACACACGACAAAAAATGATAATTTCGTTGCAGTCCTTCTCGGAAGCGGAATACCATACGCCCGGGCTGAAGGCGAGTAAAAACAACGAACAAAATATGTTGTAATAGCATGAACGCGACGGTATTTCGCTCGGGGCTGAATGCTGGCGGTGAGGCGGCAACCCACAATGATAGAACAAAAATTCGTAAATGCAGTCAGAAGTGTATACACGAAAGGCAGGTCGCTAGGGTGAATTGCGCAGAAATGAATTTGAAGTAATGTTCGCCCGAATGGCTGTCCGTTGCGCAGACATACGGATCCTTCACTTCTCCTTCTCTATACATCACGCCTCGAACGAATATGGCCAAGGCAAGGTCCTACAACTCGCCTCCTTATGGGCTTCCTACAAGGCTCCTCATAGGACTCCCGCTCATATTGCTCGCTCAACCCCAAACTACGAGCAGCGAGATCGCCATCGCGCCAATCGTAATTGCCGTAAAAGGTATCCTGGTAGACAGTCTTTTGTCGTGTTATTACATCTCGAGGCAGCGTTGTGTGTCTGGACCTTGGGAAGGCTGCTGGTGTAGATTGGTGCATTCTGGGGTTCTGGAGGAGGTTCGTGCTCTGGGTGTTGCTGCACCATCATTTCAAAGTGATATTTCAAACGACAGGACAATGTTGTGAGTTGGCGCTGTTCGGGAATGAAGCCGAATGCGTCCTCGAATTTCAAAACAACATTTGGTCGGGTGTACAGTCGCTTGGAGATTGGAATGCCGCCTTCAAAGTTAGCTTCGGTATGATAATGGGGAGGGTTTTCTAGGACAGGCTGCGCGGTGTCTTTGCTGTATGATTGCAAAGGTTATGCTTAGGCTTATTGGATTTACGTTTCCCTCACTGGCCAGCCTTGTAGGCCAGGTAGAGTGTGGGTGGGTCGACAGCTAGCCGGGTAAGGACAGAGAGGCGAGTTATTTTCCGAGCGCCCTAAGAGGCTCTTGCTGGTCGCCATGGCAACCAAGCGGGCCGGGTTCGCGGAGTTGCTCGCCCGCACTCGCGAGATCTTCCAAATCACGTCGCGGAGACTTGCATGCATTAATACAAACATCGCGCGCCGCTCTGGGTACTGATGGCGCCAGGAGCAAGGTAGCCAGCGCATCAAGCATCCACATCATGTTTCTTTTTTTGTTTTGTTTTGTTTAGATATTGCTCTTCTCCACACATGATGGCCGTCGACACACTGAATTCATTTTGCCCAAAATAAAACAGCGGAGCTCGACCAGTGTTGATTGGATATCACTCGGAGAGCCCAACAGAAGTCCGACTCCGCGCGAATGCGAAGAACCTCCTTGGGCTTTGCCAATGCAACTCACGCTCGAGCGACGCCCGTCATACTGGAGCGCCAACAAGGGAGACCTCAAAAGCCTCGGCTGCCGACGGTAAGTCAGCGGCGAGGAAGTTGACGCCGTCGAGGTGTTTACGACGGAGGGAGGCGGAGGTCGGGGCGCTGCTTGTGAACGACGCGCGTACGAAGGCGGTCCTTGTGGCTG
>NC_091550.1:21219439-21226939 GCF_042767895.1 Penaeus vannamei | reverse complement strand
AGTAGCCATGCTCCAGGGAGTGTAAGAGAGTACAGTCGAGTCCGCAATGTAGGTGGCACGAGGGCGTCGGGGCGGATCAGCACTTGTTGCATGTGGCCGCCCTCGTCCCGGCTGCAGTACCCGGCCATTACCCGATCACGCCTGCGGTGCCGCGCAATATGCTGATTGCCCCGAAATGCGTTCGTTAGACGACTTTTTCGTCGCATACTTCCGCGGTAATGCTAGTCTGGGCCCGTGTGCGTCTCTTCCATTCCGCGCTTTATAAACTACTTAAGATCTCGTTGCGAGGCATCGCAACGGGACGCGGGGCGTTAGATCCTCTTTTCCACCGCCTGAAAAAGGATTCAGTGCCGATTTGGTCAATAGTCTGTAATCAAATTGGCATTACATGTTTATCGCAAATGGACTACCTCACGCTATATCATGCAATTGCACAGTTTACACGTACTGATAGCAAGGTGTGTCTGCAATCTGAGCTTTTGTTCCTCTCACCCTCGCGTGTCCTTCCTGAACCCTGCCGTTTTCAAGGTTCTCGCAAAAAAAGAAAGAAAAAAAAAAAAAAATCTTACCACTGATGCAGCGCGCTGAAAAATGCAATATTGCAACGGGTCCTGCTCTCTGCTAACTTCCAAAGGAGATCCAAACAGCCTATAACATAGAATATTTAACCGATTTCAAAGGATAACTGCTGACTATCATCCCGCCATCTGGTAGTGGGTTCGCGTGCGGCCACAAGGACACAGAAATATTTGCCAGGTAGTTTACACGCCGCGCACGAAGGGGCATCACGTACTATACAGGCGATACGCATGACTGGCAATGGCTGAACAGAGGAAGCATAAAACATGGACATCACACAGAAATCATTACAAGTGGGTACGGAAGGGATTCTTTAATGCGAAACAACTGAGGCATATGACAGACAGAATATAGAAATTGACGAATATTGATAATAACCGAAATACATGTATTTCATTCAAATAGGCAGGCAATGGCACCCGCGCAATTCTAAATATTGATAATAACCGAAACACATTTAATTCATTCTAATAGGCAGTGGCACCCGCGCAATTCTACCCACGAAGGACGAAGATATAAAACATGATTTTGTGTCTCTCACAAGGAAGAGGAAACTGCCTTGAGAAGCGAATTAAACTTGTAATTACCCTTTGTTTTTGTTCAATTCCAAGAAAGTTCACATCATCTAATAACTGAATAACGTCTTACACGAGTCTCTCTACCTCCACCGCCTCATCATCTTTCAAAACTGGCACTGACACAACCCTTTCCCCATCCCCTCCCTCCTTCCACCTCCTCAGCCTCTACCTCTTCTTCCTACGTCTCCATCTATTCTTACTCATGCACCTTCTGTTTCTTTAATCGGTCCTCTTCCTCCTCCTTATCCACCTCTGTCTCTTCATCCTCTTTCTCCTGCCTCCTTCACCTCAGTTTGTTCCTCCTCTTTCTCCCACCTCCTCCACCTCTGACTTCCTACTCCCTCTTATCCCCCTCCCCTTCCTTCCTCCCTCACGCCCATCCTCCCCCCCCCTCCACTTCCCTTCCTCGCCCCTGTCCACTTCTACCTCCTCCTACTCCTTCCTTCCTTTCTTCTCCTCCTTCCTTCCTTCTCCTTCTTCCTTCCTTCTCCTCCATTCCTTCTCCTTTCCCCTCCCTCCTTCCTTCTCCTTCCTCCTACTCCCCCTTATCCACCACCCCCACCCTCCCACCTCCCGACGCCCCGGCCTGCATGATGAGTTCTCCAGCTGGCCCCGCTGCCGCACCTGCTGGCGCCATAGCTAATTACGGCATAGGTTTTATTCAGCGCGTGATCCTTGACGTATCACATAAACCTCCCCCTAGAATCCTACTTCATCATTCCCGTCGCAGATTATTTTTATCCAGGGACTGAACCCCCGGATAATAAAACATGGAAACCCAGACGCGGTTGTTGTGAGGTTGTTAATATATATGGTTCATTTGACTCGTGGCTATCCTGTGGACTTTGCTGGCGCTGAGTTATGAGAATTCGAGTCATTTCTTATAGTTTTTATGTGAGGCAAATAGAGCAAATCATTGTAATCAAATCGTCATGAAAATTAAAACCAGAAAAAAAGGAGTTATGAGAATTTAAGTCATTTCTTGTTGTTTTTTATGTTAGGCAAATAAAGCATATCACTGTAATCAAATCGTCATGAAAATCTAGAATTAGAAAAAATAGAAAGAAAAAGAAACAGTGGAAGAGGCAGTAAAAACGCAAAGACGAGCGAATCTGATTCTCTTGATTGAAATATATGCGGAGTCATGCAGCCACAAATTACCGCTGATGGGAGATCCAGTAGCACCCAGCGTAAAGGTCGAAGAGTATTAAAGCCTATTTCTGACGACGTCCTGATGTGCATGTATTCTCAGCTCAAGGTTTCGGACGCGGATGTGACCATGGCGACCGCTGCGTTACGTCGGGGGCCGAGGCAGCGCGTACGAGAATTCTGATATCAGATTCTCTCAGAACACCCTCTTTCTTCTCTTCTCTCTGCCTTTCTCGCTTCTTTTATTTTTTCTTTCGTCTCTGATTCTCTTTTCACTCTTTTGTTTATTCCCTCTTATTTTCTTTTTTCTCTTATCTTTCCTCTTATCTCTTTTGTTTTCCCTTTTATGGAATATATCCCCCTTCTCTCATTTTTTTATCACTACATTTCTTTCTTCTTCCCCTCCCCTTCTCCATTCGTCTTTCCTCCCGCTTCTCTATCCTTCTCCCAACTATCTCCTTCTTCCTCTTCGCTGTCAGTTTGCACACGAGCATGAATTTGTCTCTGTATTAATCAAATTCCTCCATGATGTACACACTCAGCGGGTCGTCGCATTTGTATATGCACGGCTGCCTGTATGCATGTATACGAGTTCGTGTAAGCAAACATATCAAGTGTAGACTCGCATACTACGACCGAGAAGGAGCTCTCCCTTGAATGAAAGCGAGGCACAGCTTTGGAGTGATGGCGTCACCGTGGCTCATTTACGAAGCTCCTTATAAGTGAAGCCAAAACAAAGCGCTAACGTTATTGTACGGCAACTTTATATTCCCTTTGAGATTACTTATGATACGATCGATAACCCAGAAAATCATCGCAAATCAGAGATAACTTTCTGTATGGAAACAAGCATACCGACACAAGCGCAGTATCATCTTCACGCATGTCTGTATCACCAAATAATTTTAAGCCACATCTATAAATGATGATGAAAATACTTCCCTACGATGAGGCAGAGTTTATCAGTTGCAACGGTACTGCCTAAATCTTTTGATGAAAGTGTGATGTCCCAATCACATGAAAAACCTTGCGTAGCCATAACGTAAATGGCTATATAAGTGGATAGAGAGAAGGACGCAGATAGACAGGAAGATAGATTTGATATTTAGACAGATAGGTAGGTAGAATTAACTCGCTAGATAGACAGATAAATAGATACATAAATAGATAGATCAACAGAGAGAGAGAGAGAGAGAGAGAGAGAGAGAGAGAGAGAGAGAGAGAGAGAGAGAGAGAGAGAGAGAGAGACAGAGAGAGAGAGAGAGAGAGAGAGAGAGAGAGAGAGCGTGAAATGTCGGGTTCTCATTAGATAATCTTTTTAAGGGTCCGAGATTACCGTGGCCGCAGCAGGTGAAGTCCTGGCTTGACCCGTTCCTAATACCCGTGCAGTCTGAACAGCTAATGAAACAACATACCATTTCATTTGCAGAAAACAATGGAAAATGTAAGTAAAGACTAAGAGAATCGGCGGAATTAGAATCATATGGTGGTTGAGCGTGCCTCCCCCGCCCTTTAGAGAGGGGGAGAAAAAGGAGAATATAGTGCTCTATGGGGGTCTGACAGTCATGGCTCGCGCGGGGATCTCGCAACTTTCGCCCGCCAATCCGGGGCGAGAGGCCAGCGCCGACAGCCTATACAGCATCAAGGCAAACCATCCCCGCAACAACAATGGGTAGAGAAAGGCAGTTTGTTTGGAAGCGGTATTTTTACCCTTTGATGATGCCCGTTTTCTGAGGGTTCACTCACACCGCGCGAGCGAGCTGGTGGAAGGTAAACATCTGCCAAAATTGGCACTTGTGTTGATGGTTGGGTCAACAGTATCATCACGAATCTAAGTTTGCGTAAGAGTGCCTGGCTTTACTTTGCTCAGATATCAATACAACGCTTATTGTAATATTTTTTTTTCTCTAGCAATGTGAAACGCTCGTTAACCAGATCAACGGAGGTCTCGGAGCAGTCCGGCCGACCTTTCCAGGAATCCCAAGCGCGTATGGCGTTCCCGATCACCAAGGAGGCGGAGCAGACGGCCCCGGGCAAGGGCTCCCGGGAACAGGTGTGTCGCAGGAGCCCGTCCGTGTTCCAGGAGAGATGCCAGGCCCGCGGAGTCATTACGAAACGCAGTGAAGGTGGATCCAAGCTGTCTCGCTGGGCACCGGCCGCTATCTGGGTTACCGCTTAGGGTGAAACAGGTGGCCAGTGTTGTTCGCCGTGATGGATGCCAGGCGGGATGTTTTGGTTCGGGTTCGGATCGAAAGCCGCGTGGCATTTGCAGCACCGACCGACCTTGTGCCGAATACGTGGTATATCTATTCAAATCTACCTCCTTACGTCGAAAGGATGCCGATAATGTTGATGGAACGCTGTTTTCAGACAGGCCGAAACCCCATCACGCGGCGGAAATGCTGTTGCCATTTAAGGGACTCTCCCTTTTATGCAATGGCAACTGTGATATTGCATAACGCAAAGTCCATTATTAAAGAGTAATCCTAAACTGTGTGATATGATTATATATTTTTTGCCATAACAAGAATCTTGTCACGAGGAGGACCTCCGGGTCGCGTGACGGGGACTTTATCATCATGTGGTCGGACATACTGCTTTACCAGTTTCTGAACAGAGACGTGTCATTTCTCTCTCCTCGTTCTTCTTTTCCTCCTCCTCTTCCTCATACTCCTCCGTCTCCTCTTTCACCCTCTCACGAATCTCTCCTTCCTCTTCTCGCCTCCACCAGTCGTGATATCAATCCTTTCCTTTCTCTTTGAGATTTTCGTTTTCTTCTTTTTTCTCATTTTCTTCCTGTTCTCATTTGCTTCTTCCTCTTCACCTTTTTCACTGAACTTCCTTGTAAATAAAACAATTCCCTTCCCTCTCTATATTCTGCTTTCATTAATACCTCTCTTGCTTCTTCTCCCCTTTACATCTTTGCTTCTTCTACTTCTGCCTTCTAAATAAAACAACAATTCCCTTCCCTCTCTATCTTCTGCTTTCACTATTATCTCTCTTGCTTCTTCTTCTTCTTCCTCCATTTACATCTTTGCTTCTTCTACTTCTGTCTCCTCCGTCGCTGCCTCACCCCCCGAGGCGTAAGAGAAGGAACACTACCGGCAGGATCTTCTCGTACAGTAATTACCTTAGATGTAAATTTCTCCTGGGTGTGGCAGCCACCTCGCCGCACCTCCTCCTTCGCTCTCGGCTTCGTTGTATAATATATATATTTTTTCTTCCCGAGTGAGAGAGGATAATTACGGCCATTTTGAGAGAGAAAAGGGGGCTCGTGTTTTATTTTTTACTTCTTCCTTTTTTTTCTTTTCTTGTTTTAGTTTTTTTCAGGACTTCCTTGACCAAAGGTTCAGGATCTCTGGCTTAAAGGGAACACGCGAGACGCCCATGCACGCCCATCTACCGCCCCCCCCCCAACAAACACTGAGCTTTAATAAGATTTTGATTACTTCCGCTGGTGTTTTCCTGAGACGAAGCTTGATCTGGGGCTCGAGGGAGGATGAGTCAACGCTCGGACTTCTTGCGTTATGCGAGATGCTGCCTCTTCTGCCTGCGCTTGTTTGCCGTTCGTGGTTTCTCCCTTCTCTCTTGCTCTATTTGTTCTATATACTCTGTTTGTCTGCTATAAATAGATAAATATACATATATACATACATACATACATACATATATATATATATATATATGTATATATATTATATATATATATATATAATATATACATATATGTCTATATACATACATATATATATATATATATATATATATATATATATATATATATATATATATATATATATATATATATATATATATATGTATATGTGTGTGTGTGTGTGTGTGTGTGTGTGTGTGTGTGTATGTGTGTGTGTGTGTGTGTGTGTGTGTGTGTGTGTGTGTGTGTGTGTGTGTGTGTATGAATATATACATATATGTATATATACATATATACATATATACATTATATATATATATATATATATATATATATATATATATATATATATATATATATATATATATATATATATATATATATATATATATATCCGCATATATCCATTAACGTTCACGACTAGGTTTATAAGCATCAGTAGAAAGAGATAAATAGATATGCAATTCTAATTATAGGCGGACTGGTAAACAGATACATAGCTTAAAGTATCTATATCAGTACACTCACACACACACACACACACACATATATATATACATTTGTGTAAACACATACTTGCTTATGTATATGCGTGTGTGTGAGTGTTATAATATACAATCTCTTCCAGGCAATGGAGTCCTAACCTGATCTGAAGCATAACTGAACCGGAAATTCTTGCGTCAGACTTCATATCACACATGAATAACTTTTCCCAAGAGCCAAATGCTGCCTTGATCTTCCTCATGGCAAAGATCTCTCTCTCTCTCTCTCTCACGCGTGTCTCTTCCCCCTTCTTACCACTTTGCCTTCCTCACTTTCGTTTCCTATTCTTTGTTTCCTTCCCCTGTTTTCGTTCACCCTTGCTCCTCTGCCTCCCTCTATTTTCTTTTTCATTTCTCGTTGCTTTTGGCTTTATTTTTTTCTCTTCTTCTTTAGTACATCTCTTCTTTGATCTCCAATTTTTTACATTCCTTCTTGAGTTCCTCTTTAACTTTTATCTTCATTTTCTCTTCCTCCTTGCTTCCCTCTTTTTTTTCTCTTCCTTTTTAAATCTCCATTCTAATTGCCTTTCTTTCTTGTTCCTCTCTTCCTCCTCACGCAAGGTCGGAACCGAAATACAAGACTGTTCCTGTTTTTTTCTTCCTAACTTTTTTTTCTCTTTAATTTTGTAGAACAGGTTTTTCAAATTATTATTCACATAGATGCTATTATGTTAATTAATTATCTGTTTTTTTGTTGTCTGTAGGGTGGTGTTTTGACTGTACCATTAACATAATTAATTTTAGTGGTCATTACTCATTCATTAAAAAAAGTGTCATAAGCTACTATAAAAAGTTGCCTTGTGTATCATATCTATTATTGTTATTATTGTTATTATCATCATTATTAATAGTAGTAATAGCAGTATCCTTATTTATCATTTGTCATCATTACTGTAATCTCCATTATCGTTATTCCCCTTTTTTTTTTGCCTTTTAACCCGCCTCCCCCTCTCAGCATGATGTTTCGTCGTGATTGCCGAAACGACAGAATGAAGCA
>NC_091550.1:21196939-21199439 GCF_042767895.1 Penaeus vannamei | reverse complement strand
TATATATATATATATATATATATATATATATAGAGAGAGAGAGAGAGAGAGAGAGAGAGAGAGAGATGAAAGCAGGGGATAAATAGACACAGGAGGATAGAATTGGAATAGATGGACAGAAAGATAGAGAAAGACAGAGCTGAAGGAAGTAGACAGAGAGAGAAAGATAAAACTGAGAGAGATGAATAATCAGACAAAATGAGACAAAAGAGCAAGAGCAGGATAGAAAGACATAGAAAGATAGAAATATGAGAAATTGATGTCGACGGAGAAAGACAGAATAGAAAACTAACAGATAGACAGAACCAAAGACTAAGAAAGGAAAATAAGAAAAAAGCAGAGAATAGACACTAGAAAAAGAAAATGGAAAAGAAATAGAAAACAGAAAAAAGAAAATAGAAATGGGAAAAGAATAATAAGAATAGAAAATAGAAAATAGAAAAAAACAAAATAGAATATAGAAATGGGAAAAACAAAATAGAAAAAAATAGAAAAAAGAAAAAAAGAAAATTGAAAACATAGAAAATAGACACTAGAAGAAATAGAAAATGGAAAAGAAGAAAAAAAGAAACTATAAAGGAACAAATCGAAAAATCTGGAAAAAAAGAAAATGAAAAATGAAAGAAAAGAAAATTGGAAAAAATAGAAAACGGTAACAAGTAAAAAAAAGAAAAAAAAAGAAAAGCAGGAAAAAAAGAAACTAGAAAAATAGGAAAAAACAGAAACTAGAAAACAGAAAACAGAGAGACAGCCAAACCTCTTTCTCGCCCTGCCATCACGTCCACCTCAGCGTCTTCTCTTTTTTCCACTTGTCTGTCTCAAGAACAAAAGTCGGAGACGATTTCCGCAATCATACGTGTTCTCGCTTTCTCTACTAATTCCCTTCTTCTCAACTTCTTGGTCTTTTCTCTATTCTTTATTTCTTTTATGCATATTATTTATCGATGTCTGTTATATATTACCCTTGCTTTCTGCATTCATATAATTATTTTGACTGTTAATTAGCTTTTTTTTCTTTCTTTTTCTTTTTTTACGTGTTTTATTTATTATTAATATCTGCTGTGCTTCTTTTCTAAATGTTTTGAATATTTTTATTTTATTTTGTATGGGTAGTTTAAATACTTCTCTTTTCTCTAATATTCCCAACAAAGAGATTTTCATTTCATTCTCATTTCCACTTCCTTCTTAATTCTGTTTTTAGGTACTTTTTGGGAGGGTTTATATAATTTATGTTTTATATATTTTTTCTCTGCATTTCTATGATCCACAAATATTTTCTCTTGACTTTATACAATCCGTTATTTGTCTTTTTTAAGTCCTTGTTTATTTTTCATTTACTTTCACTCATCTACATTTTTAAGCCTTATTTTCGAAACTTTCTCGCGTGCTTTCATCGTTCGTTAAGTTCTTCTTTCTCTTCTTAATCTTCCTTTCTCGCCTCCTCGCTTCCTCTTCTGTTCGTTTCGCTCTTTAAGAATTCCTCTCTCCTATTAGCCCTTTTTATTCGCTTTCTCTCTTCCTCCTTTTTCTTATCATCTTTTTACGAGTATTTTTTTTTCTTTTTTTATCTTATCTTCTCGCTTTCTCATTTCCTATTCTTCTTTTCTTCGTTCTTTAAGACTTCCTCTTTTACCTTTTAATACTTTTATTTCTTTTCGTTCTTGACGAGTACTTCTTTCTCCTTTTCATCTCATCTTCTTTCTGTCTCGCTTCTTCTGTTTCTCCTCTTCGTATTTTTTTCTCCTTTTAATCTAACCTTCTTGTCACTTCTGTCTCTCCACTTTGTTCTTTCTCCATTTAATTTAACCTTCTCGCTTCCTCTTTCTCTCCTCTTCGTTCTTTACGAGTACTTCTTTCTCCTTTTGATCATCCCTTCTCGCTGTCCCCTTTCTCTCCTCTACGTTCTTTACGAGTACTTCTTTACCCCTTTAATCTTCCCTCCTCGCTACCTCTCTCTTTTTATTCCGTCCGTCATATCAGCCATCAAACCGCTAGCCCATCACCCACTTAACGGCCGCGCACCCTCTCTGGCCGCCCTCACAGTTGCGTTGGTATCTGCTGTACAATTATTGTGGTGTTCTTTGGTTCGGCATTGTTC
This sequence comes from Penaeus vannamei, assembly GCF_042767895.1. Classification (NCBI taxonomy): domain Eukaryota; kingdom Metazoa; phylum Arthropoda; class Malacostraca; order Decapoda; family Penaeidae; genus Penaeus; species Penaeus vannamei. Next base: position 21,197,341 of record NC_091550.1, on the reverse strand, counting down.
ATTCGTTCATTTAATGCGAGCTCATGATGGGACTTTGTGAGGGGGTCGGATAGCTTGCTGGTGGCTGTGTTTGATGCATGGTTCTGTGTGCGAAAAGGGGCATTCGTTTCCAGTCAGTCTTCAGCCGATGGGTGGAATGCAAGACGTGATGTCTCGCATTCCACCCTCGTCCTTGCAACGTCCTCCCAGATGGTCCGCTCGTCATGCAGATCATGCAGCCCGACGCCAGGCTATTTCCGGCTTAATTACGACATAAATTGATATGCAGGAACACCTCGAGTCCTGGCGAGCTCGCATCCTGGAGCGGCGCGAGAGGACCTGGCTCCTCTGTCGTAGCCGAGAGGGAGCTTCCTCGCTCACCCTCGTCACGTGACACTTCGTATTCACCGGGCGCCTCCGAAG
>NC_091550.1:21171939-21174439 GCF_042767895.1 Penaeus vannamei | reverse complement strand
AATGGGAGAGGGAGAGAAATCACTTCCATATTGAAAGTGAATATTGTGGCTATAAAGTTATGTCAGTCAAACGTGATAAAGAATAAATGCTGTGAAAGCAAATAAAGCGCTTATAGTACCACAGTGAGTGAGAGGCAACTGTAGGATTGACATCAATCAGGGAGGCTGCCACTTATACTGGCATTGAGCTCGCTGTGTATTGATCTATGTAATATGTGTGTGTGTGTATAGATGGATAGATAGGTTATTAGAAAGATAGATAGATAGAATAGGACAGTTAAATAGATACATAGATAAATAGATAGATAGGTAGATATATAAATAGATATAGATAAATCTGGGTATGCATGTAATTAAATGTTGTGAGGGAATTTGTCGATACATTTCTTCCAGAGAGTATTATCCATGAAAGGGTTACACGAATTGTGCTCTGAAGAGATATAATACCAATGAATAGCACATTCTCTTACACAAATTGATATGCCATAAAAGGATGTGTAAAACATTTCCTCCACAGCAGATTGGCATACGCTATGCTAATAACAGACCAAAAGCCTCCACATCATAAACAGATAGAAGTAACAAATAAATGAATGAAGCGATAGATTAGAGAGAATCAAGTAAACAGTAAACCAAAATAGAGAAACAAATATATGTATAGAGAGACAAATAACTATTTATGAGGAGATTGATTAGAAGATAATAAAATTCACAAACAAGCCGCCAACGAAAAAAAAAAAAAACAGCAGCCAGACATACCAACTGTTCATGGAGTCTGCATTTCGTCCTGTAGGAGCGTCACATGTGAGTTCCCAGGTCCCTTGAGGTTGGCAGCCATGTCTCACCACTCGAGGGCAACTGACCCCTATATGCCTTATACAGCAAACCTTCAACTCTCGGCTCTCCTTAAAACCGCTGTAGTTATACGTGTAACTAATCTCCCTACAAGTTTGTTCTCATTATATAAAAGCGTGTTTTTTTGTTTCGTACTAATATTATACCATGTCTTCCTGTTTTGTTTCTCCCTTTCTGGACATGTCAAAGCAACAGGTGTGAATATAATTGCATTTTTTTATTCGTTATTCAGGCCGATGGAATGGATATAGAAGAACAAGAAGAACAACGGGATATAAAAGAGCCGTGATCATGCCATAGCCAGAGAGACTTCGTAGCACAGCCAGCCGTTTTTAATTCTAAGAGAAGCCGACATGCCCATAAGGGGAGAACCTCATCACTCTTCTTCTCCTGCTCCTCATCCTCCTCCCATTCCTCCTCCACTTCTTCTTCCTCCTCCTCTTTATCCTTTTCCTCCTTCTTCTCTTCTTCTCCATCCATTTTTCTTCTACTTTTTCTTGTTTTCTTTTTCTTTTTCTCCCTCCCTCTCCTCTTCTTTTTTCCTTCCTTTTCTTTTTCTTTCTCCTCTTCTTTTTCCTTCTTCCACCTTCTCCTCTTTCTTCTTCTTCCTCCTCCTCTTTCTTCTTCTTTTTCCTCGTCCTTCTTCTCCTGCTCCTCTTCTATCTCCTTCTTTATCCTACTCCCCTGCTCCTTCTCTATCACATTCTCCTCCATCTCCTTCTTCTTCTTCTTCTGCTCCTTCTCCTCCTCCTCCTCCATCTCCTTCTGCTCCTTCTCCTCCTCCTCCTCCCCCATCTGCTTCTTCTTCTTCTCCTCGTCCTCCTCCTCTATCTCATTTTCCTCCTCGTCCTCCTCCTCGTCTCCTTCTCCTTCTTCTTTCCTTCTCTCTTCTCTCTAATTGTCCTTCCCTCCTCATTTCTCCTTAACTCTCCGCCAAGGCTGCCTTTACCTCCATATCCTCGCGCGTAGAGATCCGGAGAGGTTAATATCTCACCGTAAACGATCCCCGGACCCGCTCGTTCTCCTGACCCGTTTGGCGACGCGGCGCAGGCGATAACGAGACGGAAGTGTCAAGACGCGGTATCTACGAGGCGATACTTCTTCGGCAGCTGTTTCGCGCCGGGAGATATCAAGCCGCCAGCATCCACGGCCTCGAGAACAAAGGGATGCAGTCGGGATGCGGCACAGGATTTGTTTTTCGCTTTTTTTGCATTTCTCTCTTTTGTGCCTGATCTTTTGTAGGTTTACCCGTCTGTCTGTTTATGTTTGTTTGTTTGCCTGCCTGGTCGTCTTTCTGTCCATCTCTCTATCTGTCTATATGTATGTATATATACACATACACTCCAAAGATATCTGACTCAAATTCGCACATACATGTCTGTGAAAAGACTCAAGGGTAACGATAGGGTCTTATTGCAAAGTCAACTTATCTCGTGACGAGAGGCTCAACAGATAAATGCAAGTGTGATGAGATATCCCTTCTCATGCAAATGTTTTTGCCACATCTCAGAAATCTAGAACAAAGACTAGAGCCTCGAGGAGTAGGAAAAAGGGACAGAAGGAGACCGGTTGCACGCCTGTTTTGATAAAGCATTTAAAACAAGACGAACGAACTACGGAAATGATGGAGTTATCTCCAGTTCAC
>NC_091550.1:21146939-21149439 GCF_042767895.1 Penaeus vannamei | reverse complement strand
AACACATATATAAAAAGAGAGAGGAGAGGGAAGGGAGAGGGAGAGAGCGAGGCAGAAGGGTGGCGGCTCTGACCTCCCGGCGGGTCGTCGTGGTGGCCTCTTCGCTGCCCTCGGGGTCATCTCTCCCTCCCTCTCTCCCCTGCTTTCAACTCTTTCTCTTTTCTCTCCTTCTTTGTCCCCTTTCCTTTAGATCTTTCTTTTTTCTATAACCTTTTCTCCTTCGTCTAGTGTTTTCCCTTTTTTCTTAATTTTATTTTCCGAATCTTTTTCCTGCTCTCATCTTGTATTTGCCTTTTCCATTTCTTCTTCACATTCTCCTTCGTTTCTCTTTCCTCTTTACTTTCTCATTTTTGTTCATTTGAAGCTCTTCTTCTCTTTCATCCCCTCATTCTTCTTCCTTTCATAACATCCTCCTCATCTCTTCCTTCTCCTCTCTTTTCCTTCGCTTACTTCATCATCCTCTCCTTCTCTTCCTTCTTCACAGCTGCAAAAATAATTAGATTTTTTCCCCTCTGTTTCCTCCTCTTTTTGCCCATCGTCCTGCTTTCCCCTCTCTCTTTCCCCTTGAGTGTCGGCCAAAATGTAGGCTTTTTCTTCCTGCTTCCAAGAAATTAGAAGAAAATTGCGTTCACATTTTTTCTCTTTACTTACCAGAAGCTAAAGGAACGTGGGATGTTTCTCTCACACGCTGTTGTAACGTTATCGTCTACTGCGCATTTGGTGTCGTAACAAAACCATTTTATATAAAACTAGCATTGACTTTATTTCTATTTTTGATATCATGTACATGGAGGTGGGTATATATTACACTAAAAGCATAATTGTTAGGGCCAGCACTAAACCTTTCGCATACAGATTTATCTAAATTGATATCACTCCTTCCTAAGAAAAACAAGAAGTGAACAACGAAAACACTAAACAAATAAATTGATAAAAGACGCTTAAAAACAAAAACAAAAAGAAAATCCTATTTAACAACCCGATCCTATTCCAAAGAGATGTTGCTCCTGACCACTCCGTCGCAATTAACGAAAATAGAAACAGTACATTACAGTGAAAGAAGCTGCTTTGGTTGAGAGCCAGAACTTACACTGCAAACAGAACCCGAAGTTCAACAAGCTGGTGTGTGATAATGGCCGTATAAACAAGTTCGGCCGGTCGATGATAGCTGTGATTTATTAGTTCACTTATCCGAAATAAAGTCATTATCCTGCTGTTGGAAGGGAGGGGGGGAAGGGAGAGGGAGGCTTGGGGAAGGGTGCTGAGGGAGGAGGGCGGGGGGAGGGGGATAAGGGAGGTTGGAGTAGGGTGAAGGGAGACGAGAGAGGTCGTAGAAGGGGAAAGGGAGGGGGAGGGTGATGCAGGAGGTGGGAGAAGGGGAAAGGGAGGGGAAGGTAGACGAGCAGGGTGGGGAAAGGGGGAAGGGAGACAGTGAGAGAGTTGGGAGAAGGGAAGAAGGAAGCAAGGGAGATAATATATGGAGAGAAGGAAGAAGGGAGAAAGGATAAGAGAGGAGAAAGATGGGAAAGTGGGAGAAGGGAGGCAGAGGGGTGGGGGGGTATCTGAGTCCAGACAGGGGGGAGGGAGGGGAGATGTTGAACTGGAGGTCGGATAGAAATTTGTTTCGCTAACATATCAGTCACACACATGGGTAAAGGCACGCACAGACACATTTGCACGACTACATAAATATAGATACACAAAATTACACACTATTAGCATGCGTGTACATTTGAATTTTAACATTCAGTCGTATATTAAGATGTTTACTCTCACACACCCACACAATCACCCTCATCCACACACACAGACACACACACACACACACACACACACACACATACGCACGCACGCACACACACACACACATATAAATAAACAAACAAACAAACACACAAACATATACACATAATTACATACCTACAAGCGTACAGGGGTAATCTTTGATGTGTTGTTAAGCCTTGCCATAATATTAGTAGTTTGTTCATATTTTCCTTTTCGCAAGAATAACTTTCGGAACGCCATGTGTCGGTATGAATACAAATATTCAAAACAAACCGGATAAAACAATGGTTCGTTCATTATTGCCAGAGGTTACTAAGTGCAACGTTGCTATCAATTGTTACATATTCAATTAGCATAGGTAATTCGGAACACAGGTGCTCCAATCAAAGGGCATCAAACGATAAGAAAATTAACCAAATTAAATTATCCACCTACACGCGTAATCAGCCGATCAAAATTTCCCTTTTCTTCGTCTTTTTTTTCGCAGCGATAGATTAACAAAAGCCAGACGTGTTCCCAGATGGTTAGTCGTCACGATCTTTATCTTTCGGCATTGTGTGTTTGATGTTGGCGCAAGATCTTTTCCTTAATTTTAAAAGGGAGTCGCATCAGAGTTCACATGCGGCTTAAATAAAATATAAAAATCGACTCTGGGGTTTTCTAAAGGATTTTTTTTTCTTTTCTTTCGCAAGTGTGGTTTAGAATTTATATATGC
>NC_091550.1:21131939-21136939 GCF_042767895.1 Penaeus vannamei | reverse complement strand
TGTTAGTTGTGGACATATTCGACAAAACTGGTGTGGCGTGATATCCAATTATCATGCTAGGTTGACCTGGAATACTGGTTCTTTAAGGTCTTGGCAATGACTAGTAATGCGGAACCTTCAATGCATTAAGGAAATTGATACTTACATTTCTATATTTCAGTGGCCTTTTTTCGATTTGGATTTCGTTGTGGTAATACACACAGCCATGGGAATCCTGTAAGAAGGTTTCAGTATAATTGAATAAAAAAAGGAATAAAAATGTTCAGGGAAAGACAGCAAGAACTGGTCAGAAGCAAGTGTAAGTTAATATGAGGAGAATCAAGGTAAGGAAAATATGTTCACAGGAACTGTTTGGATCGAAGAAATCATTATCCCTTGGCTAATTACCCCCTTATTACTACTTGGCTGTTATCTCCTTTCCTAACCCACCCTCGCCCTCCCACTCTGCTCACTCCCCTATTAATGGCTGTCCTTGGGACGCTTTCAAATTTTCCTATTCGTGTTTATTTGCATCTCCGTTTCCTCTCTTCTCTACTTTTTTTTCGTTCAATCACATCCTCTTACCCCCCCTCTCTCTCTCTCTCTCTCTCTCTCTCTCTATCTATCTATCTATCTATCTATCTCTTTCTCTCTCTCTTTCTCTCTCTGCGTTATCCCTGTTCCCTTTACAGTGTCCTCCTTTCCGTCCTTCAGTTATTTTTCCTCCTCTTCTTTCACCCTGTACCTGAGTCAGAAAAAAAGAAAATTCACAGGGAACAGGACCCATGGACACGAAGAGAAAGAAAACAAGAAAGAAATAAGTGGAGAGAGAAAAAACAACACGGCAAGAAATCTGATAAGATAAAAACAAACCACACTGTCGTTGACAAATATAAATGATCAGATGAAAGTGGTCAAATAACTTGATACTAAAACCACAAGAGAGAAAAAAATATTAAAAAAAAATAAAATTTCTATTGCGTTCCGTCTGTTTTTTTTTTTTTTTTCTCTCTCTTTTTCACATTATCCTTTTTGCATTATTTGCCTTCTGTTTATATTTTCTACCTCTCTCTCTATTCTTCGTTTCTTCTTCCTCTTCTTTATCTGTTTTCGTTTTTTTCCTCCTCTCCTTCACCCTTTTCTTATTTTTTTCTTAACTTTTATCATCATATTTTCTTCTCATTATTTTTCCTTATTGTTGTTATCATTATTAGCAATGTTGTTATTACCAATACTATTTATATCATAATCATTGTCATCATTGTTATTATCATTATGATCTTTATTACTATCATTTTATTATCATTATCATTATTATTAGTAGTATTACTATCATTAATATTATTAGTATCATTATAATGATAATATAATAATAATAATAATAATAATGATAATAATGGTAATAATAATGATAATAATAATGATAATGATAATAATAATAATAATAATGATAATAATAATAATGATAATGGTAATAATAATAATAATAATAATAATAATGATAATAATAATGATAATGATAATAATAATAATGATAATAATAATAATAATAATAATAATAATAATAATAATAATAATAATAATAATAATAATAATAATAATAATAATAATAATAATAATGATAATGATAATAATAATAATAATAATAATAATAATAATAATAATAATGATAATAATAATAATAATAATAATAATAATGATAATAATGATAATGGTAATAATGATAATGATAATAATAATGATGATAAAAATAATGATAATAATAATAATCATCATCATCATCATGATAATAATGATAACAATAATGATAATAACAATAATGATAATAAAAAATAACAATGATAATAATGATAATGATGATAACAATAACAATAATGATAATTGTCTTTGCTGTTATTTTGTTTAATCCTCATTATTCTTTTTCTTCTTTTCCCTTCCTTCGTCGTGAAGGTCAACCAGCTAGAAGAGAGAGAGAGAGAGAGAGAGAGAGAGAGAGAGAGAGAGAGAGAGAGAGAGAGAGAGAGAGAGAGAGAGAGAGAGAGAGAGAGAGAGAGAGAGAGAGAGAGAAGGTAAATCCAAGAGATAAAAGTACTTGAGTCTAGAGTTACTCTCTTCTAACCCTTCTCCTCACTGCCCTCCTCATTTGCCTCATTCCTCACGAACCTCATATCCTCGGCACACCTGCAGACCTCATTACATCGGGCACCTCGCTATTCTCTTCGCCTCATCACCTTGCCTCTCCTCTCATTGCCACACGAATCTCATCGTTTCTTCGTTCCATCTTACTTCATCATTTTGCCTTTTTTTTCTTTTCATGCCATCTCCCATTTTCACTCACCTTATCTTTTTGCCTTACTCTTCATTTCTCTTTTTATTTTATCTCCCACCTCATCATCCTACTTACCTCATACCCTTGATTTCCTTGACTCATCTCCATCCACCTCACTCACTTCATCACCTCGTCTCCCTTAATTCCTCTTCTCCCTCACCTCATCACCTCGTCTCCCCTAACTCACCCTCTCCCCTTTCTCACTCACCTCATCGCCTCGTCTCCCTTAACTCACATTCTCCCTCACCTCACTCACCTTATCCCCTTGTTTCTCTTAACTCATCTCCTCACTCACCTTACTCACTTCGTCTCCCCTAACTCACCTTATCCCCTCGTCTCTCTTAACTCATCTCCTCACTCACCTCGTCTCCCTTAACTCCTCTCCTCACTCACCTCATCACCTCGTCTCCCTTAACTCATCTTCTCACTCACCTCACTCACCTCATCGCCTCCCTCCTGACCATCCTCCGCGTCCCCTTCCCCACTGTCCTCCTGTTGCGCGTAAAAGGACGTGCATTTCCACCCTCTCGCGGACGTCTCCGGAGATAAAAACACAATTTCCTTAATCCGCGAGGCTGTCTGGCCGTGCGGGGAGGACGCCATGCCCTCCCTCCCTCCCTCCCTCCCCCCCTTTCCCCCCACCTCTTCCCCTCTCCCTTGCCCTCCCATCCCCCAAGCTTTCCCCTCTCCCCTAGCCTTCTCTTCCCTTCCCAGTCTTACCTTCCCCCTCCCCCCAAGTCTCCCTCTCTCTCTCTAGTCTTCCCTTCCTACTCTTACGTTCTTCCCCCCCCCCCCCCCCAAGTCTTCCCCTCCCCACCCAGGCGTCTCCCCGCTACCCAGCCATTCCCTTGCCCTCCCTTCCCTGCCCAATCTTCCCCTCCCTTCCCAACCTTACCCTCCCCGAGCCCTCCTTCCCCCCCACGTCTCCCCCTCCCCCCTCAGTCTTCTAATCTCCCTCTTATACCTCCTCCTGCTTCTCACCTCTCTCGACTTGATTTTTTCTTCGTCTTTTTTCTCCTCTTCCTCCTGCGACTTCTTCGTTTTTTCTTCTCTTTTATCGTCATCTGTGTCTTCGTCCTTCTTTTGTTCTTTTCATTTGTTTATCCCTTCTTCTCCCCCCCCCCTTCGTCTTATTTATTTTGTTGTTTATTCTTTTCTTTTGTTTTTATTTATCCTTTTCAATTTCTTTCGCTTTATAATTTTCTTTTCGTCATTTTCTTTTTCTCTATAATTTTCTTTTCCTTTTCTTTTTTTTCTTTTTCTTTATCCTCTCCTAAATCTTTTCTTTCTTTATCCTCTACTTTATCTTTTTTTCTTTATCCTGTTCTTTACATTTTTTCTTTATAATTTCTTTTATTTTTTCTTTACCTTTTCTTCTCGTTTTTCTTCTTCTGTTTCTCCATTTTCTTTAAAAGAGGAATCGCTGCATTCTTTTCCGACTCGCTTTCCCGACTCCTTCAACTAGCCTCAGGTCCTCCGGAATAGCTAGGACCTTAGAAGGCGACATTGCACTACTAGCATCATACTTTGCGTGCCACATTGCGAAGTCGATGGAGCCTGAGCAGAGTGTGTAGTTTTTTTCTTCATTTTCCATCGTTTATGTTTATTTGATTCATTCTGTTTGTTTGTTTTTTTAACGAGAAAGATTAATAATTTTTTTTTTCGGGAGTTTAGGTTTATCTAATTTATCATATCACTAATTATATGTGGGGAATTTTGTGCTAGTTTTTTCATGTTTATATTTATCATCATTATTATTTGTATTTTTTCTAACAAGAAAGATTAATATGCGTTTCTTTTTTTACTTCATGTATTTATATTATCTAGTTCATTTTATCATTATTATCGTTATCATTATCATCATCATTATCACTATTATTATTACCGTTATTATTCTCATTATTATTGTTATCATTATTATTATTATCATCATTATCTTTATCATTATCAATATCATTATTATTTCTTATTATCAATATTATTATCATTATTATTATCATTTCAAACAAGAAAGATTAATGTCTGAGAAAGTTTTGTTTTCTCAAGATAACTACAATACGAACAACCAGTCGTGTCATTTTAACTACTTTACTTTGTCAGTCACAGTTGAATCCTGAACGCTATATGCTGTAAAAAAAAAACGAAAAAAGAGAGAAAAAAGCGAATGAACCCAAGAAAACACAACAGGCAAGTAACAAGTGTTTACTTTTTGATAGAGATCGTAAGTAGGTTGACAGCGGTGGAGGGGCGGACGTCGCAGTGCTGTGTGTGTGGATGTGCGTGTTTGTTGTTTGTTTGTTTGTGTGTGCGGATGTGTGTGTGTTTGTTGTTTGTTTGTTTGTGTGTGCGGATGTGTGTGTTTGTTCTTTGTTTGTTTGTGTGTGCGGATGTGTGTGTGTTTGTTGTTTGTTTGTTTGTGTGTGAGTGGATGTGTATGTTTGAGTGTGAGTGGATGTATATGTTTGTTTTTATATGAATTTGTGTTTGCTTGTGGGTTTGTTTGTGATCGTGTGTATGTAGTTTTGTTTGTGTGTGAGTGGATGTGTATGTTTGTTTGTTTGAATGTGTGTTTGCTTGTGTGTTTGTTTGTGTGCGTAAGTGTGTTTGTTTGAGTGTTTGACTGTTTGTGTGTTTATGTGCTTTTCGGGGTCTAAGTGTGTGTAAATATTTGTTTATATTCAGTGTGAGTGAG
>NC_091550.1:21121939-21124439 GCF_042767895.1 Penaeus vannamei | reverse complement strand
CTGATATAACAGGTGACACGAGTTAACATTCCAGCAGAAACCCCCAAGTTAAAAAAAAAGTATATATCAAATGAAAACACGAAGCAAGAACATTATACTATCTTTATGTTAAAATACCTGTTCCAAATTATACACAGTATCAATCTAAAAGAGTCAAATTCACCCCCTTAAAATAGAATAAATATCATTTTTCTGAAACATGCACACTGCTTTGTGTTCAGGCCATAAAAAATCAGAATGCATTATTCCCTCTCCTCTTACACCACTTTTTAAAACGAAGCTGAATGAAACCTCAGCTTCCACGAAGAAAAATACCGAGGGCAAGGTCTGGGTTCGGGAGGCCCCAGTGCCGGCCGCCGGAGTGCCTGGAGTGAGGCCGCAAAACATCCTTGCTAATATTCACTTTTATAATTTGATTTCAGATTCTCATCGTTAAAAGGCAATCGCTCGGAGTCTATAATGCGGGGCCGAGAGAGGAGGGAAAAGGAACACGTCATGGTGCAACTGCAGGTTGCGAACTCTGCTTTGCGTTCGTAGTTCTCGTCCTTTTTTCATCTCAAATTGCAGTCGTGGTCCATGGTGCGAGGGACAACCCCGGACAGGAACTCCACGGACAGGGACACTACGGTCAGGGAAACCACGGACAGGAACTCCAAGGGCAGGGACACCACGGACAAAGACACCACAGACAGACACCACAGACATCACTGACACGGACAGGGACGTCTTGATAACAGCCTGATCGTCTTAGGAAGGAACTTGAAGGGCGCGACGCAACAAAATACACCTTTCTTTCAAGTGCCGCTTGATGACTCTTGTTCTGATTTTTTTGAGCTTTGTTGTAGATCAGCGAAGCTCTGAGGACCTGGATGATACTCTGAAATTGATGTTGATGACGTGTGTCGCGGTTTAATTTGTGGCTTTTTGTCCTCATGATCATATATGTACCTATGTAGAATATGCATAAGAAATACTGTACAGACAACTTCGTTAATACATTGTATATGTGTGTGAGCACGTGTGTTTACTATATATGCATATATGTGTGTGTGTGTGTTTGCGCATGTATCTATATCTATCTATCTTATATATATATATATATATATATATATATATATATATATATATATATATATATATATATATATATATATATGTATGTATGTATGTATGTATGTATATATATATATATATATATATATATATATATATATATATATATATATATATATATATATATATATATATATATATATGTATATATGAATGCACACACACACACACACACGCACATATATACTCTGATAATCCGACAGAATGATAGGTAGATCTGGAAATATAATAACAGATAAATAGCCAAGACATATAGAAGCGTCCGTATACACACACGCAAGCACACACACACTCGTGTTCATCCTCCTCCTTAAGCCCCCGTTTGTATTTACTAGCAAGACGTGCAATCACAGTAATACTCGAAGTAATTTATCAGACGGGTAAGTTGTTTGGCCTTAAAAGGAAACCTGAAGCTCACTTTCAGCGCCGTATCGTTAATTCGAGTAAGATATTTGATGCTGGTATCCGTTTATGAAAATCCAACACCACGACAAGCGCAGATACCATCGGAGCGTTCGGCCCGACTGGCGCTGCTGGAGATAATTTCCTGATGAAAGTGTACAACAATAAAATTAGAATGCCGCGCCAATGCTTGCTATGATCAAGAGTAACAGTCAGCATTATCTGCCTGCCTTTGGGACGGAGACTGGATATGGTGGCGTCAGCGATACAATCAGCGTTTATATTACAATCAAAGGACAAGGCGATGCTGATCACGAGGGGATTAGGACCCCGTCGAAGCAGCGCAAGACTCGAGGAGCCGTCGAAGTAGCGCAGCCCCGGTTCAGAACCTCGCCTTCGCTCAGCCGCCGCTGCGTGCATTCGAGCGGAACCCGCCGTCAAATATGGAATCTGTATTTTGTGGGGAAGTGGTCGCCTCGAGTCCCACGGATCACGACAGGTTGGGATTGCGGGGGAGGGATTGAGCATGAGGGAGGGAGGGGGAGGGATTGAGCACGGGAGAGGGAGGGGGAGGGAGAGGGAAAGTGGGGACGGTAGTTTGGGCTGGGAGGGCGAGGGGAAGGAGGAAGGATTCATGAGTGATGGGCCGTCAACGGTTCAAGACGAGGATTCGAAGATGGGGAGAAGGATCTGGGGAAGTAGTAGGAGACGAGTGGAAGATCATAGGCTGTGGCAAGAGGTTGGGGCAAGGACGGGGATGCAATGATCCTGGGCGCCACTTCCTCCCGCCAGACGGAGGTAAGTGCCCAGGGTGTGCCCTCCCGAGGCTCCTCTTGCCGGCTGCCGTCTGCCTGGGCTGATAACTGCCCTCCCTGTGCCTCGACAAAAAGGTCTGGCGTGCTGCAAGTGGCGAAGGGAGAGCGACCTCTTGTCTCTGCTATTGGTCCTTCTCTCTCTCTCTCTCTCTCTCTCTCTCTCTCTCTCT
>NC_091550.1:21111939-21119439 GCF_042767895.1 Penaeus vannamei | reverse complement strand
ATTATTATTATCATTATTATTATTATTATTATTATTATCGTTTTTATTAATATCATTACTGTCATCATCATTACCATCATCACTATCATCATTATCAATATTATCATTATTATCATCATCATCGCCATCATTATTATTAAATAAACCTAGCAAAAAGAACTAAAAACAGTTCAACACAAACCACAGACAAGAGTCGGCGAAGAGACCGACGAGGTCCCCCCGGGCGGAGCACCTTGTTTCTTCCCTTCTGAGCACAGCTCCCGTTGCTTCCATATGTCCGCCGTATGCAAATGTGGTCATTGTGTCCGCCGCTAACACTGGAAGTCACTCGAAGGCTCTCCCAAGTGGGGCGAAGTCCCTCAAGAGCCTTCAAAAGTTCCTTCTGGACGTGTCACTCGAGAGACATTGCTCACATTCCAGGGAGGGAAGTCCTACCCGGCCGGACTGGAGAGCGCGGGGCCAAATTTGCATCTGCTTTCAGGCAACTGTCGAGGTGGCGATTATTGCGTTTGATTGATGGCGTTGGCGATGCTTACAGCACATGGACGCAAAAGTCATTTTTAACCGGGAAATATTAAAGGCGTCAAAGCTGTTGTGTTTGGCATTTGTCAATCAAGAACGACGGATCATCGAAGGCGATTTCTGGTGCCAATTATGTGTAATATGCAAACATATTTTACCGAGAACTACTGAATGTGTTTATTGAGAACCGGGCCTTGCGGTGACCAGTTGTCAGGTGAGTGATGTCACCGAAATTGCTGTGCAGTCTGCCGGAAAAAAAAATGGCTGTAATCTAGAAATTATATATGCAGCATTTTTATGGGCGTTATCTTCTTCAGTGATAACTGACTATCATTGAATTTTACTAAATGTTCATCATCAAGGGTTTTGTAAATCTATCTTCCATTTCCCTGTATCATAGCGCTGTAACAATGATTCTACGATTCTCAACTTACTCGCGGTCTTGTTAACACTTAGAACTAGTGTTGCCAAAGCACTAGCAGGAGCGGAGACATGATGCAGAAACAAGCATGGATATCAAGCATGTGTAACTATAAACGGACACATGCATTCAACATCTGACTCTACTTTTTCATCTCAGCCAATTACTCTAAAGCTAGGGAATAGATTTATGGTTTTACTAACAAGTTTACTTAATCACACTCTTGACCTTGTAGACAAAGATTCCCTTACATCCTTAGGCGTTTTCAAACTGTTTAAAAATAGTTATAATTCTAAATCAACGCCATCATTGCGTGCACTAAAAACAAACGCATGCACGCGAGCCAGCCTCCTTAGTCCAGCCTCTCTAATGAGGACATGTGTTCACGCGTCCGTCGCCCATTGCTCATCCCGAAGCTCCGTGCAATTAGAGCTCCAGACGCCGTCCAAAACACAACCAGATTTGTGTTCATCCGCAAAGACGGACGCCCACCGCCCGCACGCCCTTGAAGACTAGCACGCATCTGCCTGGCTATCCTTTAATGCCCTCTCGCAGCTACCAACACACGCCCGGGGGATCTGCGACGGAGTCCGGACGCCCGCCCGATCGGACCACATCCGGGCCGGCGCGTCTGGTCGGAGCCGTGATTGATGCTGGATTCCCTGTCTCGCGTTTGATCAGCTCAGCCCCGCAGCGGCCGTGTTTGGACGGCCTTTATCACTCGGGGACAACTGGTTTCCATTTTAGATCGTTAAAAACTGCGTCCACCTGCTATCCAGATTGTCGTGGACGGTGGTTGAAGGTCAGCATTGTTGAAACTTGTGAATCACTTGTGCGGGACCTAGCTTGATTAATCACTAATTTGGAGAGTTACCACGTAAATGCAATTACGTTCTTGTCATAGAAATATCCAGCGCCACAAATCATTGTGGTTATCCCTTTTACTTAATCACCATTTTGGAGAAATACTACTTAATAGCAATTACGTTTCTGTCTTGGAAACGCACCACAAAGCCACATACCCAGAGGAACTGCAGAGGTAGATCTTCGTAAACAAAGGGCGTGGCGTAATGTTGGCATGGCAGGGAGTGTCGCAAAAGACCCACAAGGGCAAGAGTGCGAGAGTTTGGTGGTCGTACATAGTCACTCGTGGTCGTCGAAGTGGTTCTGACGCTGCAGAGAACAAGGCAATGCGATGTCAGGGAGTCTCCTGCATAATTTGCTGGTACTCAAAGGAAGGCACGAAAAAGTAAGCAGTTCGGGCTGGGTTTCCGATGGTTTGAGGGGAGGCCTTTTTAAGGGAGGTGCAAGCCGGACTCAAGCGTTGATAGCGAGCTTCAGATAGTGTTAATTAGCCTTGAATATCTTTAGCAATGTTTAGATATATCTATTGTGTTAGTAAGATTTAGGGTGTCCTCTGGGTAGCTCTAATATCTCATTAAGTATAAGCTATGATTGATGTCTATCATTCTATGCATTTTAGTGTTTATATTTTGTTGAATAGACAATTGCGAATGTGCTCAAGAAATTTTCAAGAGTATAATATGGAAGTTTGAATGCGTATTGATTGATTTAGATAAATGGACATTTTTTGCGTTAGAATTTGAGATGCCTTTGCAATCGCCACATTACTTTTACTAGTGTAGCTAGCCTGCGTAATGTAAACACTTTTCTAAGTCGAGTTGAGGCGAGTCCGAGCGGTGGTGTCAGGGTGGCAGGCCCGGGGTAGTGCTGGTGGCAGGGTGTCATGCTCTCATCCACCCTGGACGCGAGACGCACCACCTGCCAGCCTTCGCCGCTGGAGCCTTGCCCCCTCCCCCCGCCCCCCCGCGGAGGCAGGCGGCCGGAAGAACCTGCACCTCGACAGTTTTTCCCACGACGCCCCCCGTGGCGAGACGCCCTTCGGCCTAGGGGGCGCTTAGGCCGCTCTTTTGGCCGACGAACCTAACATGTGTCGCGCGGAAGTGCCGACTGCAGCCGCCGCCCCGACGCTGCCGACTCTGTGACGTAGACGGCGCCGCACCCCCTCCCCCCTCGCCCCCTCCCCCGCTCTCCCTCTCTTGTCCTCCCTTTTACACGCCCTTAAACTATTTCCTCTCTTTGCGTCTTTCCTCTTCCCCTCTCCTCTTCTTCCTCGTCTCTTTTTCCTTTTACTATTTTTCTGCTAATCTCTTCCATTTATGGCACTCCTTCCCGTTTCCCATTCGTGTCTGCCTGCCTCGGATACTCCCGTCGACCTTAAATCATCCGTTTTCCTCAAAAATACAAACTCTTTATCATCCTTCCGTGCCATTCCCCCATTTATCACATTTTCTCTCTACCCGCCTTCCCATTTACCCCCTCCCTCTTGAAAGACTTTTTTTTCTCTTTTTTCTTTTTATAAATTCCTCGCAATGATATTAAATTTCGAATCTGATCGCTTCGGATTGCTTCCGGTCGCAGTCGAAGCGCCCTTTTCCTGACCGGATCCGGACCTTATCCGTCATCTCTCTTCTCTCTCTTCCAGTCTCATTGTCTCCTTGATTTGCTTGGTTATCGCCGCCGTAAACAATTTCTTGATTCTTTATCTCCTTTTGTTTATCGGTATTTGCTTCACACTTTTTATTTGCCAATGGTTTTTCTTTTTAGTATTTTCAACGGTTCCTTTTATGATACTTTATTGAGGCGAAAAATAAGGCTACTATTTGCAACTAGAGAGTGGTGTTTTACATATAAAGAAAGAAACAAACAAAAATCAGAGAAGAGAAAACAAAGAAAATAAATAAATAAAGAAAACAAAGAAGATAAATAACAGACAAAAATAAACATAGAAAAGAAAACAAAGAAAACAAATAAACAAAACATAAAAAATGAAAAATAACAAAAAGAAAGCAAACAAGGAAAAGAAATAAACTAAATAAACAAAGAAAAGAAATAAAAAACAAAGAAACAAAAAGAAAGTCAAGCAGAGACAAAAAAATGACAATAAAGCACCCGCTCCAGTCACAGTGATAAGGCTGTTTAATCATGCACGTGACAGGAACGACAACACTGGCGTGGAGTGAAACGTCTTTTTTTTTTACATTCCTTTCAAAAATATATTCATATCCAAAGAATGCTTATCTTTTCGAAAACAAAAACAGTGTGATGGAAGAATTTAAACAAAGGTGAAAAAAGGAAGAAAGAAGAAAAAAGAAATGATAACAAGCGTGTAAAAACGAAGTAGAGAATGCAAGAGAAAAGGCAAGAAAACCAAAGATTGCGCAAGGGAAATTAGACCTTAACAGTGGTGCCACCGCAGGACAAGGAAAGCAATAATACCAACCAAGGACAACACCCCCATCAACAAGGACATTGGTAACGCTGTCTCTGACCGCACTCCCAGCTGTGCATTATCAGCGTTAATAGCCAACACAGCAGCAGTATCAGTTGCAGCAGCATCAACAAACAGCAGCGGAAACGGCAGTCAAAGAGATTAAATACAACAGTAATTAATAATGTTGATATCGGTTAATATAGGATGTCGAGACCAGACACGGTTTATCGTCTGTTTGAAATAATAGTCGAGAGTAACATAATGAGGGCAAATAAAGCAATTATTTGCAATTAAACTGACGGACGCAATAAAGGCTGTGAGGAAAAAGACGGACAGACGTACACGAGGCGCAAGAAGTTCTGTAAGATTGATTATCTGTAACATTTCTTGATAACAATGTCGATAAGAAAAATAACATAGAAACGACAAGAGCAAGCAGAACACCATTAAAATCACTAGCGCCTTTTAACAAAGCCAACAGGCCGCAAGAAAAACAACAGTGTCAGTAAAAAAGAAAAAATGACCCGCCTCACTAACAAAAGCAACACAAAAAAGTCAGCGAAATGTCAACAGCACTGACAGCCAGATCAGCAGCGCCAATTAAAAAATCAACGTCATTCCCCGCTCTACCAACGGGAACAACGGAAAAACGGCTTCACGACCAAAGCGCCGCCGGCAACAGGATGCACATCAACACTTACGGTTCCCTAGCAACGCCATCGCGCGGGTTAACACTATCTGTCTCACTTGGGGTAAAAAAATAGTAAATGAGGCAGGCAAGGTGAACAACAAAGAACGCGACCGCAACGGCGAACGAAGAACTGGCTTAATGACGGAAGAACAAGTAGAAACACATAAAAAAGCGAAGGCATAATTGCTTTGGCACTGCGCAGTAACTATGGCAGTGTAAAATGCCCAACTAAAGGCCGTCTATTAACACAAGACATGAAATTGTAAAAGCAATTCTGAAGGTTGAAGCAAGCGAATGATAAGGATCAGGAAGTTGGTTGCACAATCGCCGATCAGACTATAAATTTAATGATAACAAAAACAAAAGCAGGGAACCACCCTGCGTAGAACAAGCATCAGATACTCTGCTTGCAGACAAACACCCACACAAGCACATATAGAACAAACTTTATGCCGAAATTCTTGACATTTCGACATAAAATCTTTGTTCCGTCAAGAATCTAGTAAAGAATGTGGGTTCGAATTTACCCATGCGATGCGACCAATAAAAAAAGTAACGAAGGGAATGGAAAAAAACGAAACACAATCCCAGCCGACATGGACCCTCCGCTCACCATATGTTGTCCTGGAAAGAAAATGTCACAAAACGCGCGTCCCCTTCGCTCTGGGCTGCCGTCTCTGCGGACGATCGGCGGCGAGAGCTCATGATAACGCACGCACGCTTAAGTAACAGTCCTCGCCACCTTGCGAAGGGCTCTGGGAGTGCTAAGATCGTCGAGGAGACTGCGGGTGCATCTGGGTGTTAGTGCGGGCGTGTACGGTCGTACGTTTTGGGCGTGCCGCCTTCACTACTGTCTTGTGTGCCGCCGTGCTGTCAAGATGCCCTGAGCTTTCATACAATATTACACGGTTCGAATCCTAACTCATGGGCCATGCAAGGTCATGCGAGCGACAGCCATGATTTTACGTCTACATGTCTACGCAGCAATGTCAAATTTGTTGTTGTGTTGGCTGGCTGACCCGTGCGGTTTGCGTCTGAGGGCCGATGGGCCGCCAAGCCGCGAACGTATAGAGTATGTCAGATTACAGGCACTCGCACATGTGTAGGAGTATGAACCTGAATACAACTTGCTTTGAGACATAATTTAGCGGTGGTAATGTAAGTCTCATTTATATGCTCTGAATGATACTATCCTGACATTTAGAGGATTAAGGATGTTGCCAATATATCTCACGCAGAGCAAGGCTTAAGCTGTATTATCGCATAACTACACGGTGTTGCATTCACCCTAAGGCTCGTGCGGCCAAAGCGGCGAGTTGCATTGCCGCTTGTTTCCAGGCGTGCATCGCAAGAAGAACAAGTGTAACTTCGCTCGTGGATCTATTCGAGAACAGAACATCCCTCGCATCTTCTGGAAAAGGGATATGAAAATCTTTTGCCATTAGAAAATACATTAAAATGTTTATGCAATAAATCGCAATAACTTTCACTGTCTTTGGACGAGTCATAACTTGATTGGATGTATGCTCACACCTCACTGATAAGCGTAAGAGACCGAGGCACCGCGATGAAAAAAGAAATAGAAATATGTATACTGTTCTACATGATATTTATTTATATTGTACTGCAGAGGTTGTTCGCGGCACAAGATCAGTGCATACTCTCTGAATCCAAAATTTTATGAATTCAGTGAGATCATCTCGTATGGTTCATGAAGAAACAAAAACTGATCGCACAGTTTAATGAGCCTGTCTCGAAATTTAATTATCTTTGGCTATAATTATCGACATCATAAGTTGGGGCTGTGGGTTTATTAATGGGTTACGCTATAATGTACGCTGTTACAATGGAGGAACGTTAAAGACGACAACATGGCATATATTGCGGTTTAATGGACAAAGTCATAACATATGCTCTGGTTTCACGAGGTAAGATAGATTTATACTGAGGATCATGCAGTTCGGTTCAGAAGCAACTGTTTAAATCTTCCTTGTGTATACAAAACATAAGTTTCAAAATGAATATTCATTTAAAGAAAAAAAAAAATCATGACTTCTTTCCGGTGTCTATAATGGTTGTGGTTCTCTTGTTATTTGTTTCGTTTCCGCATTTTTTAGTAAAGTCCATGGTTATGATGTCAACACAGTGGGTCAAAAGATAATCTGTTTTCTCAGTAAACACTATTGTTGTTCTCGACAATTCATAAGACATTGATACTCTCATCTCCTCGCTGTTTTGTGCGCAATCTCTATTTTTCATTTTCAGTTTCCGTCGAAATGTTATCCCT
Organism: Penaeus vannamei; assembly: GCF_042767895.1. Lineage (NCBI taxonomy): Eukaryota > Metazoa > Arthropoda > Malacostraca > Decapoda > Penaeidae > Penaeus > Penaeus vannamei. The sequence goes on along the minus strand of NC_091550.1, from coordinate 21,112,223 downwards.
TTTCTTCATCAAGCTTTAAGCTTAAGAACGTCGGCAGAGTGACAGTTCCTTCGCTCGCGCCTTTCTTCGCTCTCATTTACATATCCCCCCCCCTTCCCCCCCCCGGCCTTTCATTTCCTATTGTGTCCACCACAACGCCGAGCCTCTATTTTGCGTTAACTTTTGTGAGATTATTTGCAGGTTTATTTAAGTTTCTATGAATGTTTTGCTTCAAAATCATATTATAAAGAAACCCCGACTTACGCTTACTACACATCTCTTATCAATTCGTGCGGGTTTTTCCG
>NC_091550.1:21089439-21091939 GCF_042767895.1 Penaeus vannamei | reverse complement strand
ATTTATACCTATTGTTTATCTGTATGTACGTTAACAAATGATTTATCTAAACATGTGTGAAATGCGCCCATGCTGAGGGGATGTTACGAGACAAAGGAATAATATTAGGAGGATTTGAGAACTGCAATTCATGACTGTTTCAAGAAATTGAGATAACAGTGGTTTTACATACATTTCAACGACAAGATTCGGATAATGTAAATAGAAATGGGAATGCGTTTGTACATCCATACATCCATATACACATATACATAAATGCATACACACATACATACAAACAAGAGAGAGAGAGAGAGAGAGAGAGAGAGAGAGAGAGAGAGAGAGAGAGAGAGAGAGAGAGAGAGAGAGAGAGAGAGAGAGAGAGAGAGAGAGAGAGAGAAAGAGAGAAAGAGAGGGCGGTGGAGATATACAGAGAGAGAGAGAGAGAAAGAGAGAAAGAGAGGGCGGTGGAGATATACAGAGATAGATAGATAGATATATAGATAGAGATGGATAGATAGATAAATAGATAGATAGAGATAGATAGAGAGAGAGAGAGGGGGTGGAGATATGCAGAGATAGATAGATAGAGATAGATAGATAAATAGATAGATAGAGATAGATAGACAGACAGACAGACAGACAGACAGACAGACAGACAGACAGACAGACAGACAGAGAGAGAGAGAGAGAGAGAGAGAGAGAGAGAGAGAGAGAAGCCACTTAGCACCCATGTGGAGTAGGCAGCTATTTGCAATGCAGACTGCGAGCTAACTTTCTTTTCAGATGGCGAGGCGTCCTTCTACACGAAGAAAAAAATTGTTGAAGAGATTTCAAAAACGATTTCCTCGCATTTTGAAGGTACACAGCATCAAGAGAATCAAACCTTCAACTTCCGTGGTGATAAAAAAGACCTAAGAGAGATGTGGTAATTGATATTTGTCCATTTCTTTAGCACAATTTTCAGACTTTTATTTGCCAAACAATGGTTGTCGGGAAGACGTTTACACGACTTTCGTTATATTGTATCGGATGTATTTTCAAAATATAATGGACCTGTTGATTCCATAATTCCTGAACAATGGCTTACAATAAATATGGATTCGTGTTTATTTGTAAATGTTTGATGGTAAAGCCAGTATCAGCGAGGAGCTCTGAAGTGTTGGGACCAAGAGAGGGATATCTGTATTTATGAGGAGATAAAGGACTGTGCGATAAAAGGGAAGAAGGAGGGATATAAGGATATGAGGCCGGAGAAAAGGCTAATGCAAGGTGCGTAGGAGGTAAAAGAAGGATAAAGAGTGAGATCATGCAGAGTGAGTGGGAAGGGAAGGATCAGGCAGTGTAGGATGGGAAAAGGTCCTATGAAGGTAAGAGGAAAATCAAACAATGCGAGACGACAGAAGGGAATCGAACGCAGGAAAATGGTAGCATGCGGAGGGATGAAGAGAGAATCTAAACAGGAAAATAACATTAGAAATAGAAATAGAATAAGGGACAATATATCATTATCAAAGTTCGCACAGGAAACAACTGGATACCTTAAGGTGAAGCGATGACTCGTGCAAAGTGACAACGGGAGAAGGATCGTGCGAAGGTAAAGGACGAACGAACACAAAGAAGGAGGCGTACAACTGACCGGCGTCTTTGTGTCGGTGTTCCTCCGTGTCCCGGTGTCACGGGGAGGGAGAAGGTGACACTTGGGTGACACTTGCTATCGCGAGCTCACGGTGCCGAGTGTACGAGGGTCAGACGCCATTTCCACCATGTCAAGCATCTCTTAGAGGCATTGCGGGCCGCTGGGGGGGGGGGGGCGACGTCCGGCTGTATTCAGGACTGGGAGTGGAAGTAGATGTTTAAATAAAGGAAAAGGAGAGACATGCAAATAGCAGAGTAGGTAAGGTCAGGCGAGGGCAGATTGGCGGGAGAGTTTGATTGTAAAAGTCTAATGCAAAAGGCGTTGCTAAGGAATGAAAAGAAGTTGTGTATAGAAAAGGGGCGTTGTCCACGAGGCAGGAACACAGAAGCTGTGTTGGGAAGACGGCGACAGGAGCAAGGGATCGGGTAAAGGGAAAACCCACTTTCATACCACGTGACCTAGAATCGTCTGGGAATGATGCCTCAGGAATAATTCGAAAAGGAGGGAAAAAAAACTTCTTAGATTTCTGTGTCAAAGTGCCAGCGACTCGGATCGTCCTAGACTCGGGCGCTTTGCCAGAGAGGAAGAAGGAACGCATATGGCCCGCTCCTTTGGATTCCGGAAGTGCAGCAAGCAAGCAAAAGCCAAGCGTGAGGTGGAAACTCCTGACCTGAGGGCGGAGAGGACAATAACCTAATATCTTTATCCTTTTCCATTCCTCTTCCTTTGTGGAGTGCAATGATGATATTAAAACGTATAATTACAAATGCAGATTCTCACCAACAGCTTGCAAATGCCTTATCATGTTTGGCAGAAAAAGTTTCTCTAGATGCATTCGCACGTACGCAGGCACACAAACACACACACGACGGGGTCAGGTTG
>NC_091550.1:21079439-21081939 GCF_042767895.1 Penaeus vannamei | reverse complement strand
ATAATAATAATAATAATAATAATAATAATAATAATAATAATAATAATAGTAATAATAATAATGATAATTAAAGTGATACTAATAATGACATTAATGATAATAATAATAACAAAATAGTAATAATGATGATAATAGTAATGATGATATTAATGATGATGATAGTAATAACAATAAAAATAAAATATTTCCAGAAGCAATAATAATGGTAAAGATGAAGGTAATCATAATGATAATAACAATGATAGCGATAATAATAATAATAATAACAATGATAGCGATAATAATGATAATAATAACAACAATTATTGATAGTAATAATGACAATACCAAAGATAGTTATTGTTTGGATAATGATAATAATAATAATAATAATAATAACAATAATAATAACAATAATGATAATAATAATAATAATAATAATAATAATAATGATGATGATGATAATAATAATAATAATAATGATAATAATAATAATAATAATAATAATAATAATAATAATAATAATAATAATAACAATAATGATAATAATAATAATAATAATAATAATAATAATAATAATAATAATAATACTGATAATAATAATAATAATAATAATAATAATGATAATGATAATAATGATGATAATGATAATGATAATGATAATAATAATAATAATGATAATAATAATAATAATAATAATAACGATAATAATAATGATGATAATGATAATAATGATAATAATAATAATAATAATAACAATAATAATAATAATAAAAATTATAATAATAATAATAATAATAATAATAGTAATAATAATAATCATAATAATATTGTTGATGATGATGATAATAATAATAATAATAATAGTAATGATAATGATAATAATAATAGAATAATAATAACAATAATAATAATGATGATGATAATGATAATATTACTAATAATGATTATGATAATATTGATGATGACGAGATAATGATAAAAATAATGATAATAACAATAATAGCAATAAAGATAATAATAGTGATATTGATTATAATTGTAGAAATGATAAGGGTGATGATATTAAAAACAATAGTAACAATAAAGTTATATAATAGTATCAATGATAATAACAATTAGAATGATCATAATAACAACAATGACGATGATGATAATACTTACGATAATGATGATAATCATGGTAATGAAAATGATGATGACAATAGTGATGATAGTATGAATAATAGTGGAAACAATAACTACACATAAAAGTGACAAAAATAACAGCAATAATAGCAATGATAATATCATTCTTTCGAATAACTAGAAATAAAACTAAAATTAATCAGCGGTAACAGCTGCAGCAATAAAAATGAAAACGGATGAATTAAAATGATAACACGCTCGTATAAGCTGCTGGTGTCGTAGTCAGAATGTGTTCGGTGTTGTCATCAAAACGTAAGAATAAATTTATGAATTGTGTTTCAGTCATTATCAATTATTTAAATAGATGTTGACGCTCTCTGTTGAAAATGTTGTATTGTAATGCTGTCGACATTATTATCATTATCATTATGACTATTAGCATCACTGCTATCATCATCGTCAACATCATCTACATTATCATCTTTGGCTTCATCACTAACATCATCATCACCATTAGCATCCACTTGCTCCTCATCATTATCATCTCCACCATTCCCATCATCACCATCACCACCTTCACCCTCACCATTTTCACCACTACCATCACCATCATCATCCTTTTTCTCCTCCTTATCATCATCACCGTCACTATCCACCTACTTATCTCCCTAATCACCATTCTTCAGCACCATTACCATCATCATCATTATCCTCCTCCTCCGCATCATCATCATCATCATCATCATCATCATCATCATCACTATCATCATCATCACTATCCTCCTCCTCCTCGACATCATCATCATCACCGCAATCATCATCATTATCATTTTCATTATCACTATCACCATCGTCATCATCTCCACCAAAAGCATGCTGGCTGGGGGCTGTGAAAGTAATGACAGCCAGGCAAGCAAAAGATTTACATTTCGATAAAAGCCTTCCACGTGAAGCCCAAAATAGAGTTTACATTGTAACTTTTTCCTTTTCTTTATTTTTATTTTTAAGCTTCACGTGAATAAACGTTTGTCTGCAGGTATAAAGTGCAATCATGAACATTTCAATAAAAAAACGTCTACTATAGATAAAAGTTAGTGGATTTTGTCCGATATATTTTTTTCCATTTACGTTTTAAATGAATTATTTACAAGCAAGCCTCAGCACCAACACGGGTACTAGAGAGGACAATAATTCTCGTGGCCAAAAAAACCCTCATAGATACGGCACCCGCTATCCGTTCTATAATTAGGATTATCACTTTTACCCTGTGATTGTTATCTTTACTATCGGTGTCAGTTTAACAGATGACTCGCAGTTGCATGCATTGAGATTATAATCCACAAGATCTTTCACTCGAGAAGGTCTTTCCGTCGTGAATACAGATTAAGTTGAT
>NC_091550.1:21061939-21066939 GCF_042767895.1 Penaeus vannamei | reverse complement strand
CTGTTGACCTCTGGCTGAAAAGCTAGCGTCATATCCTGGTTATTGTACCTTTGGTAGAGGACACAGAGAGAGACAGGTACACTTGTGAAAGTTCGAATGATTGGAAACAGATGCTGTCTTTATCAAAAATCTAGATCTAATTCTATAGAACCAATTTCTTTGTTTACGTAAGAGACATGAACCGGTTATCAGTTAATCAGGACATGTTCGTTGGCTATGAAAGCTGATCGGAAAAGGTCTTTGTCTCTTTATAGGGTTACCTTCACAAATGTAACCACACACTTATGCTAGTGATGAGATGGAAAGGGAAAGAGAGAGAGAGGGAGGGAAAGAGAAAGAGAGAGAGAGAGAAATCATGGTATCCTAAAGCTTATGTTTTGTAAGGCGACGAATAATACGAAAAGTGTGTTTTGGTATTTTTCATACATCTGCGCTCAAAACGTGTATGACAGTGTTCGGCTGACAGCTTAACAATACATCATGTGTAACATCGCTCGTATGTACAGTATGTACCTACCTAACTACCTCCCTCCATATAGACATCCATACATACATACACACAGACACACACAGACACACGCACACACACACACACATACATATATACATATATACATACATACATATATATATATATATATATATGTATATATTTATTTATTTATTTATATGCAGTATATATATACATATATATATATATATATATATATATATATATATATATATATATATATATATATATATATATATATATATATATATATATATATATATATATATATGCATACATATATATACATATGTGCGTGTTTCTATTATCTCTCTCGCTCAATTTATATACTGCATTTATACATACATACAGCGGGTCCTCGGTTTACAACGGTTTCGACTTAGGACGTCTTGTGGATACGACGCTAGGAATCATATACAGTATTTACAGGTTGTCTTCCATGTTCCTTTAGCCCTTGTTATGTTTTCATGTATATCATAGAAGTGTCTTGATATGCTGTAGATTATGAATTTGATACATGTATACAGACTGATTTAGCATATATGTACGTACGTACATGTAGTGTATTAAGGTGATATATATGTATATATATATATATATATATATATATATATATATATATATATATATATATATATATATATATATACATATATATATATATATATATATATATATATATATATATATATATATATACATATATATACATATATATACATACATATATATATATATATATATATATATATATATATATATATATATATATATATATATATATTGTATGTGTGCATGCTTGTTATGCGTATGTCACATAAACTGTCACAGATAAGTAATTATATGCACTATATATATGCAAAACGCCCCGCAACGCACCTCTAAGTACGCCGCTGTTACGCACACACAAAGCCCTCGTCAAACAAGCAATCCATAAGCAGGAAAGTAATGACCGAAACCTCATCAGACTCCAGTCACATCTCCCAGCTCGCGATGGTTGCTGTAATTACCTCCTCTCCATATTGAGATAATTGACACAAGTATGAATAATAAAACGATAAATCTCATTAAGCGGGCGTTAACTCTTGAATGTATCTGTAAGTAATGATTAGCCCGGGTTGTGGTAGTACCTGGCGTGGCCGTGTGAGTTCTTGCCTTCAGATGCCGCTGGGGAAGAGCTGGGTGCTGGCTTGACACATCTGAAGTACTTTTATGCTTGTCGTGTGCTGTGCTTGTGGTGCCTGGAACATCAAGTAGTGTCACCTTGGATTGCTCCGTTTTGTATGATTCTCATTCTCTCTCTCTCTCTCTCTCTCTCTCTCTCTCTCTCTCTCTCTCTCTCTCTCCTTCTCCTTATATCACTCCTTCTCTCACTCATTCCTCTCTCTCTTTCTCCTCCCTTTCTCCTTCTCTCTCTTTCTCCCGTCTCCGCGCTCCCCCCTCTCTATCTTTTTCTCTCTCTCTCTTTCTTCTCCCTCTCTCTCTCTATCTATCTACCTATTTCTTTCTTCTCCCCCCCCCCCTCTCTCTCTCTCTCTCTCTCTCTCTCTCTCTCTCTCTCTCTCTCTCTCTCTCTCTCTCTCTCTCTCTCTCTCTCTCTCTCTCTCTCTCTCTCCATCATCCTATCACATATTTTCTCCTTCCTCCAGTTTACCAAATATCCAGTCTTTACTAATTTCAACTTTATCGCTCTCTCAAAACATACAGAAAATACATTATGAAAAAGCATATTATCCCCCTCCACTCCTCCAACGTCACCCCCATTCCCCCTTTCTCCCCCCTACATAGCCCCTAACTCCTTCTACCTCATCCTTACTCCCCCTACCCGCCCCACACTCCTCCAACCTCCCCCACACCTCCCTATCTCCCTCTACCTCACCCCTACTCCCTATCTCCCTCCCCTACCTCACCCCTACTCCCCACTACTCCCTCTATCTCCCTCCGACCCCACCACCTCACCCCCATTCCCCACTACTCCCTCTATCTCCCTCCATCCCCCACCACCTCACCCCCACTCCCCACTACTCCTTCCATCCCCCACCACCTCACCCCCACTCCCCGCTACTCCCTCTATCTCCCTCCAACCCCCACCATCTCACCCCCACTCGCCCCTACTCCCTCTATCTCCCTCAAACCCCTTCCACCTCACCCCCACTCACCACTAGTCCTTCTATCTCCCACCAACCCCCACCACCTCACCCCCACTCCCCACTACTCCCTCCAACCCCCACCACCTCACCCCCACTCCCCACTACTCCCTCTATCTCCCTCCAACCCCCACCACCTCACCCCCACTCCCCACTACTCCCTCCAACCCCCACCACCTCACCCCCACTCCCCACTACTCCCTCTATCTCCCTCCAACCCCACCACCTCACCCCCACTCCCCACTACTCCCTCTATCTCCCTCCAACCCCACCACCTCACCCCCACTCCCCACTACTCCCTCTATCTCCCTCCAACCCCACCACCTCACCCCCACTCCCCACTACTCCCTCTATCTCCCTCCAACCCCCACCACCTCACCCCCACTCCCCACTACTCCCTCTATCTCCCTCCAACCCCACCACCTCACCCCCACTCCCCACTACTCCCTCTATCTATCTCCCTCCAACCCCCACCACCTCACCCCACTCCCCCTTCCAACCCAACCCCCACTCAAAAGCAAAACATCCCCGGAAGCTTGGGCAGGGAGAACTTTCTTTAATGACACCCCTGAAACAACGGCCGTGACGCAACACGCGCTCGGCCGGACCGCCTAATGAACCTTTCGGACGTCACTCACAAATCACAAAGAGTGATGGAAAGGTTCTCTCTACTTTCATCGCTCTTATCTAGTGTTTTTTAATACTTTGTCTTTTGAATTGTGGCTCATTTTTTTGTTTCTGGTTTAGTGTTTTTTTTTATTCCATTAAATATAATGACCAAAAGTTGAAGCACATTTAGCACTGACGAAAATCATGTACCATGCACAGTACTGCAATACTACATATTACTTTTTTCTATCTTTTTCTTAGAGAAATAACTGCGCTCCTTGGTTGAAAGAACGACTGAGATTTAAAACGAAGTGTATAAAAACAATGAAAACTGTTTCGCAAGAAAAAAAATGGTAGGCCTAACTGCTTCGCGTCATGATTTACGATCCTTAGAACCTTGTAACTTACTATTTTAATCGATTAGAAAGTTTTGTTAAATGGAAAAGCAAAGAATAACTCGCTAAATTACACGATTTATGCACTGATGGATTTGTCTCTGTACGTTTACTAAAGATAGGAATGATAGTGTAATAAAGATAATAATGTTATGTATGAAATATCAATGGTAATTAAGACAATAACTCATCAGCACTGATATAATCATTTTACATAAAAACAGTGAAAACGAGGATGATGAAAGAAACACGAAATAATTAGAAAAATGGTAAAGAAACTATCCAATTATCCAATTCCTCTCATCACTTTCTTGTTTCTCGCGACGCGTGATCGTGATCGAAGTTGTGTGATCATTGCTTATATTTGCGAGGAATCACATTTTGTGGAGAATCGATGCGGAAAACGAGACAGCAGTGACTGAATCTAGATAGAATTTGTTCTAATGATGTCTTTGGTTTGAACGCACGTCCTAATGGAACGATTCTGTTGTAATAGCAGCGATGACAATGATAACGGGACCAAGGGAGAGTGATGAGAATGATAATGATGATCGGGACCAAGGGATAATGATAATATCGAAAATGAGATTAGCTAAGATAAAGGCAGAGGAACGTCGATAATGATAATAATCCAAACTATAGAAATAACGATAGTATATAGATGCTACTGTAACTGCAATTAAAAATATATGATGACAATGGTAATAATAGTAATATTAACGTTAGTGATCATAACAACAACAATTATAAAACTGACAAGGAAGGACAATGAAAAGAGGGATAAAAGTAGCAATGAAAAAGGTTACAACTATTAACTGATTGATTATATTCACAGCAACAGCACGGAGCATTAACAATGAGTGTTAACTGTCATTATAGTAATAATAATGAAACTTGCTGCGGCTGATCATGATGATAATTGGATTGGTGATACTGAGAGCAATGCTGAATTTGATTATTCTTTCTGTTATCATCATTTATTTCATCATCATCACTATTATCGTTATTATTATTGTTATCATTTTTATTATTATTATTATTATTATTATTATTATTATCATTATTGTTATTATCATTATTAATCATTATCATTATTATTATTGTTATTATCATTATTGTTATTACCATTATTATTATAATTATTATTATCAATATTATCATCATTATCATTATTCTTACTTTCATTACTACTATCATTATTATTATTATCATAACCTCCTCCAAGGAATTTACGTGTTTGGTTGCGTTGGTTTGTTTGTTTGTTCCTTGGCTGGCAGGATGACTCACTAAGTTACCAATAGATTTTTACCCGAGGTGGGAGGAGGGAGAGAGAGAGAG
>NC_091550.1:21044439-21059439 GCF_042767895.1 Penaeus vannamei | reverse complement strand
AATAGCAATATATAGTATTTAACAGATAACTTACAAACGCATTATATAATACAGTTTGTTGCCAGATTATTGCAGTCACCCATCAAATCCTACAACGTTTTCTCTAAATTTTTTTTTTTCTAAATATTTTTGCCTGGTTATCATAAATTATATATCATTCCAATTATTTGTTTTGAGAGAAATAATATATATATTCGGTCATAATTTTAGTGTAAAAAATGAATCTAGATGGTGAATCAAAATTCAAAAAGAAAAACATTTACATTCGTAGTCTCTTAGTCAAACGTTGCCAAAGCGACTTCGCGAAAAACCCTTGAGTCTGTAAATGAAGATGGTTATTGATGAGATGTAAAAGTGTTATTAATGGTAGTTGTAATAGTAGTAGTAGTAGTACTAGTAATAGCATGTTAGTAGTAGTAATAGTAATAGTAGTAGTAGTAGTAGTAGTAATAATAGTAGTAATAGTAGTAGTAGCAGTAGTAGTAATAGTAGTAATAGTAGTAGTAGTAGTAATAGTAGTTGTAATAGCAGTAGCAGTAGTAGTAATACCAATATCAGTTGTAGTAGTAGTAATAATAATAGTAGTAATAGTAGTAATAGTAGTAGTAGCGGTGGTGGTGGTGGTGGTAGAAATAGTAGCAACACGAGTAGTAGTAGTACAAGTAGTGCTGGAGTTAGTAGTAGTGGAAATAGAAGTAGTAGTAGTAATAGCAGTGCCAGTAGGGGCGGCGGCAGTAGTAGCAGCAGAAGTAGGAGTAGTAGTAGTAGTAGAGGTAGCAGTAGCAGTAATAGTGGTAATAGTAATAGTAGTAGTAGTAGTAGGAGTGGTAGTAGTATATGTAATAGCAGCAATGGTTGTAAAAAGCAGTAGCAACAACAGCATGGTGAAAACAGTGATAATGATAATAATAACATTATGGTTTTAGAATGCTGATAATAGCAGTGAAAAAGAAAATGCGAAATATGACAATAGCAATAATAACGATGATATCTATGATTATAATAACAATAATAATGAAAATAATAATGGTGATAATATCATTATCAGTAATGATAATTATGGCAACAATGATTAAGATAATAATGATAATGATAATGATAATGATAATTACAACAATAGTATCAGTAATAATAATAATAATAATGATAATAATAATAATAATAATAATAATAATGATAAAATAATAATAATGATGATAATAATGATAATAATAATAATAATAATAATAATAATAATAATAATAATAATAATAATAATAATAATAATAATAATGATAATAATGATAATAATAATAATAATAATAATAATAATAATAATGATAATAATAATAATAATAATAATAATAATAATAATAATAATAATGATAATAATGATGATGATGATAATAAGAATAGTAACAATTATAATAATAACAACAATAATGATAATAATAATGATCATAATATGACGATAATGATAATGATGATAATGATAATAATGATACTAATAACGATGATGGTAACAACAAACTCATGATGATGATGATAATAATAATAAGAGTAATAATGATGTTAAAAATAAAAACACTAATAATGATAATGATAACAGTATTAATAGTAGCAATGATGATGATAATAATAATAATAATAATAATGATAATAATAATAATAACAATAATAATAATTATAATAATAATAATAATAATAATAATAATAATAATAATAATAATAATGATAATAATGATGATGATGATAATAAGAATAGTAACAATTATAATAATAACAACAATAATGATAATAATAATGATCATAATATGACGATAATGATAATGATAATAATGATGATAATGATACTAATAACGATGATGGTAACAACAAACTCATGATGATGATGATAATAATAATAAGAGTAATAATGATGTTAAAAATAAAAACACTAATAATGATAATGATAACAGTATTAATAGTAGCAATGATGATGATAATAATAATAATAATAATGATAATAATAATAATAACAATAATAATAATTATAATAATAATAATAATAATAATAATAATAATAATAATAATAATAATAATAATAATAATAATAATAATAATAATAATAATAGTAATAATAATGATAATAATGATAATGATTATGATAATAACAATCGTAATAGAAATAATGATAATATTAAAAGTGATAATTACAATAATGATAAAGATAATAATGATATGATAATAATAATAACAATAATGATAATAGTAATGATAATAGTGATAATGATAATAGTGATAATAATAATATCAGTAATTAAAATAATCATAATAATCATAATTCATGATGATCATAGCAGAGTTATCTTGGCACACTAGCAATAAAGATAGTAGGCAAAAGATTAAAAAAATACTTTAGTAAAATTATAAGGGTTCGCCATCACTGTGTTTTGGCATCACTGTTCGAGGTAAACACGGTGTCGGCGAAGAGAGCAAAACAAAAGTGCGAATTTCTTCAAGAGAATATTCTTCTGAAATAACTGTGAGAAGAAGAAAATGGCCTGGCGAGGAGTATTAGGACTGAGGTTACTGGGAAGTGCTTCGAGGTCTATGACGAGAAGCTCAATAAACCCCGAATTAATTAGTGTTGCCGGGTCTGCTCCTCCGTCTCGTCACATAGCTGTTTCGTCTTCATTGTTTGTGAAAGAGAGTAAGTTGAAATTTTGCGACAAGTTTGTTATTGTTTGATGATGGGATAGATATTCAAATGCTAATTGTTATTTTTGTTGAGGATGTATTCTTGGTAGGTATCTGAATTCCACTTTCAGCGAAGGTATAAGTTGTCTAAAGTATAGATGTTTCGTAACCAATTTGAATTGATTGCATTTTTCGACAGTGAAATTGAGTATTAAGAAGCCATCACTCACTATGTAAATAGTACATAGGGACGATAGATCAGTGTATTCAAAAATATTTTTCTTCAAATAAGGGTGTTATACAATGCATGTCACAATAGACCTATTCTGTGTGACGTCACGAGTCGGAGTCACCGTCCCACTTGGTAGAAAAAAAACATTGCTCACAGATGCCTCGCTCGCTTAAGGGGACCGTCCCTGAGAGAGGGGGGAGGAGGGGGTTAAATTAAGATAGTTAGCGTATAGTATAGGTACATGGATGAGGAAACTACCAAACGAGTATTAACCGCCTGCTATGGCTCGTTGTCTTGCAGCCGGCGTGCGAGTCCCTCAGCACCCGGAGAGGTACGTCGCTATTGAGCGCCCAGGTACACCTATGTGGACTTTTGCTTGCGGCAATCGTGCATAAGGCATTTAATTATGACATTGCGCATAGATATGAGTTCGTGAATGTTCAAGGAACACTTTTATACCAATATCAGGAAAAAATTATATCACCGTGATTTATGACGAAATATTTTGTGAAATATATCTAAAAAAAAATGTATGTTTTGTGTCCTTTTACACACGAAATATGCTTTGATCGAGACTCCCTGGTAATATGTTTTAGTTTACGTGGTAATATATACGTATATCACATACGAAGCACTAATGTTTAAAAATAGCCTTATAAGGAAGGATTGAAATATTTCCGTTACATTTCGCTCAACGGTCGGTACATCACAGCAGGGGGCAATTTGAATTGATTTGAAATTGGTAGTTACCGTTGTAAAGACCAATTCAATACGAATGTTACCTAAATGTCGGATTTTTAAACTTCGGATGTATAAGCGAGATACAGATTATTTCATGTTGAAGATGATAGTACTCAGTAATACCTGCTCTGAAATAAAAACTATATGGAATTTTGAGCTCGGTTGTATGCGTAGTCTTCGTCTGGCGTTCAAAAAGCTATCGCATCCGTTTCGTGCATTCCCGATAAAAATGAATATGTTTAGACGTTACCGTAAGTCTTAGGCACCATAAATTGGCAAATATCCCACAACACCTAGGCGTCTGCATGATTTTATGCACTTCTTAGTAAAGATAATGGGTGCAAATGGCTAATCATAAACTTTACACTTGTTCTCCCTTGCAATCTGTTAATATTGACAATTATCAAAGAAAATGGGTATGAGAGGGATAACTAATAAATTTTATTATTTAGATATGAAAGTCAATGTAGGCCTACTAAATGATGATGATTAATCTTTTTAACTTTATGTGCGTGCGTTCACGTACATATGATCCTCCTCGAAAATTATAAACACCCAGTGACCATCTCCCCCTCCCCCCCCCTGTGTGAGGCATGGGGAATATTCAACGACTTTCGTAAGTTCTCGAATTCAGTGTACTAAATTCATATGCTTTTGAAATTCTCAAAATTGAACCACCATGTTGTATTCATGCCAGGACTTTATAATTAGAATGATTTTGTACTAATGTTGCCATCCACAGTTCCCCATTTCTTCAAAAATAAAAAATAAATAAATAAATAAAATGGAAAATAAAAAAAAATATTTTTTTTAAAAAAAGGTTTTTATCTGGTTTAGATTAGTTGTCTCTATGGTAAAATGCATTTATTAAGCTTTTCACACGAAAATATCAACTTTAATGAACAACGAAAAAAAAAAGAAAAAAAAGTGACATACCTTTACAGAATAGCGTCCCTATTGAACATGAAAATTCCTATTGACTTGGTAATCATTGCATTGCAAAGTACACTAAATAAGCGTTTTTTTTATATATAATATCATTAGATTCAGAGAAAAATAACAGAGATAACGAACTTTGGCAAGGTGCCAAATACAAAACGCCGTAGCTCGGCTATTTTTTTATGAATCTTCGGTACTTCCCAACTCACGTAATTTTCATGCGATCCAAATGCAGTTTGTTGCTTTCACTAGAGCCTCGGCGTCCCATAGCCATGTAAAAGGCCGATTTTTGAATTTTTGCCTTAATCAAAAAATAATAATATTTTAATGCTGAAAAACGCATTCAAAAATAGTTCTCTATGTCAAGCTGTCCCCCGCCAAAAAAAAAGGAAATTCAAAATTCGGCCTTTTACATGGCTATAGGCTAGAGTTGATCTAACACTAGCATTTTTGGGGGAATATTCTGTAAAGAGCTCTGATAGTTGGGATGTACCGAAGACATACCAAAAAAAATTGCGATTTTTTTCAACTTTTTGGGGGGTGCCCCCCCCCAATGGGGGAGCAAAGTTAAAATTTATATATATAACGAAGCGCAATTCTTTGCTCTATAGCATGCAAAAAGAATCAATCAGTTATCTCTAACCGATATTTTTTTATGATGTATAGAGTAGGGAAAGGTGGCCATTCTCAGGGACGGTCCCCTTAAGTGAAAATGGTTTATGACTGCTTAGATTCTTTAAAGATAATGAAGTGAAAACTATATGAAGCAAAACTAGAAGCTGTGCAGCTAAAAAAGTGCCGTCTGTCTGCCGAAATTGGGATCGATGATCCTTAGAAATATTGAATATCCCGATATCTAAGTATTTGATCAACACACCAGGCAATAAAATTCATTTTATGATAATATAATTTGTTACAGTAATCAATGATTTTTAGTTATATATGTTATTTTTCTCTGAAATCAGTGCCATTACCTAACATCACTTTTCTTCCTATTTACTAGGTGTTTATACAAAGGAGAGAATAAAGTCACTTAAGGCCTATATGCGCACAATGCATTCTTCTTTCTCCTCAGTAATTTGAGACAGCCCCTTTTCAGTTGTTTCATTTGCTTGACTATATGACATTTCAGACACAGAAGCAACAGGAAACTTTGGTTTCTTCTGAATGCTTTGTATCACCTTAACTAGGCTTCTTTTCTTCTTTTTTTAACAGTATGACTGCTTTGTTTTCATCTAAAGGGCAGTGCTTGGGATAAAGTCTGGGTGTGTTGGAGCCAAGGATAGTTTGCCAGTAAATTGAAATTATGATAAATCAATTTATTACAGAAAAATGTAAAATTGCTATTGTACTTTTTGAAGTGTATAACTGCTGCCAAAACCTAATGTTGACAATGTTGACCTTGTTGTTGATAGTGTAGATGGATAGAGTTTGAAAGTGATTATTTGTCTCTAGAATTTGAAAAAGTGTAAAATATTAATATGTAATAAAATGTACTGACAAATTGTGAAAATAGTTTCCACCAGGCCCCCAAACACTCCCATCAGCATTCAAGCTTTTCATGGCCTGTACCATTGCTTCCATTTGTCAGGTTTCTTTTCACTATCTGGGAATATATGAAAGGTTAAACCTTTCTTTCCTATCATGTTGTGGTTCGAACAACCAACGGCACCACAGCTCCTCGGCATTTTCACACTAAGAAACTAAATTCTCAGAAAAATTTGGCGACTTTAAGCAAAGCACAGTGAGTTATCGAACAAATGAGGGTTTGTTTTCACCAAGTGCTCGTTGCTAGGGGTGGCAACTGTATGATATTGATAGGTAATTTTATAGTCCTTTATTGATGTTGTCAGAGTGACGGGGGAAGATAGAGGGAGATGGACACCGCTGTCTTATAAAGCATAAAAATAGGGTAAGAGAAAACATAGTAAGTGGCCTCATGTTTGCCAGTAAATGACAAAAATGTCTACTGCACCATCACACAGCCAGAGTTCTTATTGTCTGTTTTCTATAAGTTGTCACGAAGTGCTAATAAATGTCTAGTACATAAATAGCAAATAGGAAAGGTTATAGGTTAAGTTTTCAGGTTCGCATGGTGTCCTGATTTTGGGACTTTGTCTCTGGAGGGTGTGTCGCTCTCGGTAACAATTACCTACCTGTATACTGCACGCCATGGATTGGCCCCCTTCTTACATGCACGTGCAAGCTATTTTTAAAATTCCAAAAATGCATGGGCTGTTATTGCATGACTATTGTTTTACATTATGCAACATTAGTGATGGATGATACATTTCTTATACATCGTTTCTACGCTATTAAAATGGGTTGTCATTGATGGCACAAGCTAGTATGGTTCAGTTTAATTGATGAATCTTTTAGGTCTGCAGAAATTGAGCCAATCCACGCTGCAGGGTAAACATGCACTTTGACAACTTTGCATGGCCAACAAATAAGAAAGGGAAAACTGTGCGGTGTAAACAGAATAGTGTACAGCTTTGCTACAAAGATTCATGTCTGAATTAGCGCAAGCGAGGTCCTAAAAGATTTGATAAATGTACTGAACCATAATAGGTTGTATCATCAATGACAACCTATTTTAATAGTGTAGAAGTTATGTATAGATAATATATCATCCATCACTAATGTTACATAATGCAAATTAATAGTCGTGCAACAACAAATCTCGCATTTTTGGAATTGAAAATTTAACTGCACTAGTTATGAGTTTTGAAAAGAACTTGCCCATGCATTGTAAGGTTTCTAGTTGAACCCAAGGGGAGGGTTGATGTGGGTTCTGCCCTCCAGCACCCCCTGGAAAACTTTGTCTTCACCTTGATATACACAGCAAGATAGAGCTGAAACTAGGGAATACAAAGTGTAGGTTACTTAGGGAAGGATATGCAACAGTAGTCTGATTGTCTTAGAGGTTGGGTTATATTGAAATGCTCTGTTTTGCTTTTTGAAAAATACAGGGGCGTACAGTATAGCCTATATAACCTACTGTAAATTGGAGAAGGCTAACTTCAAATATGAAACCGTGACCATACTGAATGCCAGTGGATGTTTCAACAGCTGCAAAATTTGAAACAGAAAAAATTATTATGCATCAAAAAAAGAAGCACTTCAAGTCTGTCAAGTCTGTCAAGTATCCCTGGAGATCCTGATTTTGTGAAATACTGTATTTTGTTCTTTGAAATGGGAAGAAGTTAAGACTAGCCCACCCTGTATACACTATGCTGCAGTATATATATATTTTTTCATTGTTATTATTATTGAGAGGCTGTTTCTTGTTAATGAATGAAGCCAGGGGTAAACATGCACACAAAATAGCATAGCCTACATAATGTAAAGTAGGAACTACCACACATGATGCAAAGATGTAATCTTGGGTTGAGATATGGTCTACCATGACATGATTGGATGTAATCCAGTCATCATTATGGTACTTCATCTATTATTCTTACTTACAAGGAAATAACCAGAGCACAGAAATACATATTTTCCTAGGGTATATTGTTAATATACTTCACTAATTGGACATAGTTTTCCCAGTTTTGTTTTTCCTCTCAGTAAATACAAGGAATCACAGACCTTATGTTTCTAATGTATTATGGTTTCTATTATTAGTGGTGCTACTACTAGGTATCTTGAAACTAAATAAAAATATTTCACATAGTTTTTATATGAATATTAGCTTGTTTTCATCATATAGAAAAGGCAATTGCAGAATAAAAAGAGTAAAATAGCATGGTTAAGGGGATTTGAACAGAACGCAAGAAATTTTAAATGACAATAAAATCTACTTCATAAGTTACTTCAATTTTAAAAGTATTTAAACAGCACATAGCTGTGCTTTCAGTGATTAGAAAAATGCAATGTATAAAATCTAAGATATAAGATGATTTCGTGTGTTGCTGATTATCTATCATAACAAAAAATTGTTGACTTGGTATTTTCTAAGCAGATGCTTTCCCACTGAAAATATTTTTTATATTCACATTCTGCTAAAAATTTGATTAGCCTGTCTTGAACATGAGGCACCAAGTAATGTTTATAAGTAGCCAACAGTATAACTGTTGCAGTGTTAAATGTAGAAATGATAATAGTAGAATATTCAGTGTTTTTTTCCAACTAAGCATTGCTTATAATTAGTGGTACTAGTAGTTTTGGATCAGAAGACCTAAGTGAAGATTTCTTTTGGCATTGTTATAGATGTAGTCCTTGCACCTAAAGCTGATTATGATTAATTTTGTGTTTTTTTCCAGTTATTATTGACACATCAGATAAACAGACAACAATTGAGGGTGTTTACAAAGAGTCAGATAGAACTGAACTGCTTGTCAAGACTGAGCATACTGAATGTGGTTCTTGTCCTCTCTGTGCCCTTCAACTGAACCTAAAGCATACTGTAAGTTTTGATATTTGATTCATATTTATATTAGAAATATGATTTATTTTAATGAAACTAATTTATGTAAAGCTAGTATGTAAGAACTAAAACATGGATTTAGATTAGTATCACCATTCACTATTACAGGAAGCAATATTGTATGTAAAATTAAATAAATAATGATTGATAAATTGTAATGCTTTACATTCCTAATGTATTAGTACACTTATGCAGTTATTTAAGTTAATTCTTTAGTTAACTTCATGGTTTCATCTACCTCTTTGTCCACAGGATGTTTTGGTTTTGTCCCAGTTCTTGCGCTCAGATGGATGCATGTTGCCGAAACGAATCACTGGCTTATGTAATCCCCAGCAGAAGAAAGTGACCCAGTTAGTTGCCATGTCACAAAAAGCAGGTAAGGACAGAGTTGCAGTGCAAGGTTGTGTATTTAGCTGATATTCTGTTTGGGATTAATTTTTTTTTTTCGTTCATGTTTTTGTTATTTTTAAAGAATTTTGTTTTAATTTTGTAAGATTATTTTTGAAGCTATTTTGAGAGTGGACTTACATTTTGCTTTGTCATTTTATACCAGTAATGATTTTTTTTTTCTTATCCTTTGTGCTGGGATGGCATAACATACATACCATAACCACTATGATATTAATTTATTGATTATGCTTACACATAGATTGCTCCACAAGTACTTAGTCACTATTGAGTCAGTTACGTGTCTTATTAATTCACCTGTTTACCCATTTTTTTTATTTTCAGAAAGATTCTTTTGGATTTTTAATTTTTATTGATATTTTAATATTTTAATAATCATAATATCTATGATAGTAATTAGCCAAGAATACCAATTGTAATAGCAACTCAACAATTCAGGTTATGGCAAAATCTGGTGAAGATACTTTAGGGTGTTAATTAACTCCCTGGTGGCTGAGGACTTGTAGAGCCATGTGTGTTAAGCAAAATTCACAGTGGACAGTGCATATACCCATGTACAAAGAATTCATTATTTTTTGCTTATTACTATTTCTTTTAACTGTTTTATAGCTAGACAAAGAAAGACAAGTAAAACTCTAGTGAATTGAAATAGTGTTCTATTCTTGGCCACTGATATGCTCCTTGATTTAGAAATCATCATAATGACTTTGATGATTTGTTGACATTGCGAGTTGTGTACATACATTGCCCGTGCCTGGGTTGTTTATTAATTCTTTTTGTACATAGATGGCTTCATAAGTGCTTCATTTTCAAGGAGTCAATTACCATGATTACCTGATCTCATTTTTTATTCCATTTGAATTTTCAGAAATAAAGGGTTAAATGTTTTCATAACATTTTCATAAATGATATACTAATAATGATAAAAACATAACATAAACTCACTGAATGCAGCTGCCATCTATTCTTGCTGTAACAGACGGGGCCCAAGTGCAGGGTTGCAATTGTCATTGTTATGTGTGCTCAACCTGCTACATGTGTGTGATGAACAGTTGGTCACTTATTTTGCTCAGTTACAAAGGTGATAGAGTCCCTGAAAGTAGACTAAGTCTCTTTATAGCTTCATATTCCCACAAATTAGTTAAAAGCATAGGGGATGGGATAGATGCACACTTCACATACTCCTAATTTTTCACTCGAGCTTCTGACTACATGTGTTGACTGTTCTGCAGTTCACTGCAGTGCAGGAAAAAACAGTTGCCATTGAGTTGATAAAAGTAATAACAGTAATTAAGATTAAACTTTTTTCTTGAAAGTTCAAGGATGGTATCAGTGGGTAAGATCAAGTTAGCCAATAATTGACTCCTTGGTGACTAAGGGCCGTATTTTAAAACTCTACTGCCTACATTGGTGCTGTTGTTCGCCTAGTTTTGTATTTTAAACAACCTAGCTTTGAATATCTGGGACTCTGACACCCTGAACTGGTTTTATACCACCTAGACGATGGTAGAGCACCAGCATGAATGTGTCTTTCATGAAGGCATTCGACAGTTTTCTTCTTTACTGTTAAGCTTTCAGTCAACATATATTTTTTTTCATTATAAGTACAATGGCGCAGAAAATTTGAGTTGTATTTGTATGAATATTTAGTAGTTGTTTTAAAATCAGAATATTTTTAGGACACTACATTTTGGTACTTCCCAACACTTCTCACCTTACTTGGGTCCCCTTATTTCACACTATTTTTTATTAATTTGTTGAAGTTGAAGCAACTGGAATTTGCACATTTATAAAACACATTCCATGACATAAAAAGAATGCTGATGATATGTACAGATTGCAAATATTTTGTGTTTTGCTAGTCTGGGAATAGTCAAAATATTACTAGCTTATCACTCTTGTGAAACTGATGTATGCATGTTTCTATGTCTTACGCATGCTCACACACACATGTAGGCACTCACACATGTACGCTCACGCACACATGCACACACGCATGCTCACGCACACATGCACGCACGCACACTCACGCACACACATGCACACGCACACTCACCCACCCACCCACCCAAACACCCACCCAAACACCCACCCACCCACCCAAACACCCACCCACCCACCCAAACACCCACCCACCCACCCACCCACCCACCCACCCACCCACCCACGCCCCCACCCACCCACCCACCCACGCACCCACCCACCTAAAACCCACCCACCCACCCATCCAAAAACCCACCCACCCACCCATCCAAAAACCCACCCACCCACCCACCCAAACCCACCCACCCGCCCACCCACACACCCACCCATCCACCCACGTGCCCACCCACCCACGCGCCCACCCACCCACGCGCCCACCCACACACCCACTCACGCACCCACCCACGCACCCACCCACGCACTCACCCATGCACCCCCCCCCCCCCCCCCACACACACTATACACATACATATACATATACATATATATATACATACAGTATATTTGTACAGATGCATAGCTTTGATATTATTTCCAATACTTATGGATGGTCCATCCTTATTACTGTGAGGTCAAAGGCTACAGGAAGACTGCAATTGAAATTTACAGATAATTTTACATTATCTGAGGAGTTTGTCAGATAATAGAGTGATGTCATGCCTGGATGATGTTACGGTCCTGTCATGGAAATATCTGGGTTGAGGGCAGAGTGACGTGAACATGTCATTGGCTGCGGGTTGGGTGACGCGAACTTGCTATCATGAGGGAAGGGCAGGGTAAAGACTCACCATAAATGTACAAACCTCTTGGAATGTGATTTGATAATTTTGATAGCATTATTCCTATCAATAAATGAATGTGGAATGTAACAGTTTAAAGCCATGACTGAAAGAGAGCTGGCTCCAGGAAGGACGCCATTTCCATGCTGCACACTGTATTTCTGGCTGCTGTGACTGGCGGCACAGGTTGTGTGACAGAAAATTGAAAATTACAAAAAAATAAAATGTATGATACAGGAAGACAATTTTTTTTTTTTCTTGCACTGAGTTATTTATTATATAGAGAGATGATATAGAGTCTGTGCAAGGAAAATAAGCTCTTGCCATCTGGATAAAGCAAATCAAAAGACAAATATGAACTGGAAAATGGCAAAAAAGCTTAAAAAGTTTACACAAAATAACTTTGCAAAGGGGAGGCACAGTGTCTTGTTACCTCTCATGGATGTTCACACATACCTGGCCTTCGCGCCACATACCTGGGATGTTGGTTACATACATAACCCTTTGCCCATATTTTTGACACCGTGATTTCCATGATGCAACTGGATCCAAGGGGTTAAAGAAAGATTACTGCAAGATGCAAGCACTTTCTGTTAGTATGTCTATTTCCTGATAACTGAGCCATTCAAACAAACAGCCAAAAATATCAGATTATTTCTAATTTTCCTGGTGTAATAGGAATTCAAAAGAAAAGATTATTTTTCTTTTATAGAAAATAACAGGATATTTGTTTGTGGTCCTATTCTGGTGTTATGATATATGTTGTTTGTGCATGGCCTTTGTAAAACAGCAGAATTTTGAAAACCTTGATTGCTGCACAAAATTAGATTAAGCTCAGTACATGGGATGTTAGCTCTTGGACTTCATATATCTTATGGCTTCATATCTCATGATTACTCTAAGCAACCTTACTAGAGACTCTGAACTAAGATATGCAGTTTATTCAAGCAGCATGGATTTAATAGAGAGGGCATTTGGTCTGTGACAAAGGAAATTCATTTTTGGCGATTTACACATCAAACTATAAGAAAATAGGATTTTATTACTACAAAAGAATTTGAAAATGGATATTGCATTGCAAGCAACTATCGATTATAGGGCATATGCATAAACTTTATTGGAAAGTGGCAAAATGAATTCCATAAAGATAAAAAAGGATGAGTAGAATATGATACAGCATTCTCTTTTTCAACCTATGCTTTACCTGGGCTGCATTTGAAACTCCAGGGGCATCACCAGTGCATATTGATCACATTTCCAATCCTGTGTTCAAAGTCTGCGTTTCAATTATTTTAGTGCTTGCTCAATATCTTGCTCTGTCTCTCACTCTCTTTCTCAGTTTAATGTTTCTCATTCTCATTTTGTCTCTCCCTCTTTCTATCTCTCTGTCTTGGTCTCGTTCTTTTTCAGTTCTCATTCTCTCTTTCTCTGTACTTCAGTCTTAGTCTCAGTGTCTAGTTTTATCTCTCTGTCATTCACTGTTTATCTCTGTGTTTCTCTTGGGTGAAGTGAGCCTTACTTTGGCTAATTTGGTGGTCTCTGGCTCTCTCTCTCTCTTGGATGTAGTGAGGCAGAACTTTGGCCAATTCAATGGTTTGTATTTATAAATTTTAGATATTAGTTACAATAGACCTTATAGAATGGTAAAAGTAAGATCAACAAAGGTACATGTAGAATGTTACTTCACAGAGACCCTAGTGTAATGGCTATTATTACTAGGATAGCTGAAGAGCATCATTCAATTTTTTTTAAGTTGATATTATAGGTAAAATGTCATGATCATGATTTTTAAAGATAACAGTTATAAGAATAGGTAAACTTTTGTATGGCACTTGAGCAATGCTCTTTATAGATTAGAATTTTTCTTATGTAAGGTCTGCAATGGAAGATTGACAAATTAATTTTCACTTTTTGTTCAATTTACTCAAATAAATGGTTTAATATTACAACTAATGCATCATGTTATAGTTGAGTATTAAGATATTCTTATCTTGATATGAAAGCACCAAAAAAAAAAGAAGTGTAGCTTAGGCCCTATTCTTTCTCATCAAAATGTGCTGGATGAGTTTTAGTGGGAGAATGTTGAAAGCATAGCTAGTCACAGCATTTAGACATTATAATGTAATGTTACAGTTAAAAAACAATGAGCTCACATGAACTTTATCAATTGGGTTTATACCTAGATGGCTCCGAAAATATTTAGTCATCGAGGAGTCAGTTACCAGTACTCCCTATCTCACTGATTTATCTTTGTCCGTGATTTTTAGATATTTTTTTTCTTTAATTCTTAGTGGTATTTTCATAATACCCATAGTAATAATTATGTCAGTCATAATGAAAACAACAGTATCAAGATTATTAGCATCAGAAAAAAGTCATGGAATGAGGAAATTAGGTGACATCATGTCAGGCCTACTATTTTTTTCCTTGGTGGCTGAGCACTTGTAACATGTATGTATTATTATTTGTACAAAGTATGAATATTATCCTTTCACCTTTAATTGAAAGAAAAAAAACAACAACTTTAGATTTGTATTTTATTGCACTGCCTATAATAATAGAAATAAAGCAGCTGCAAAATTGCTAAGGACAGTACAGTAGTTAAAGGATATAATTTAATGACATTTATCACTGTAATGTATGGATGTGGAAGTGTAGCTAATTTGACATAAAGATTGTGATAATTTTTGTATTTATTCACATAAGGTAATTAACAACACTAAAAATTTGGGTTTCAGAGGATTGCTTTTGATGATTGAAATCTTTAGCAGCAATTTATGGTTGTTATTAAGGTTCAAAGAATGTAAGGTTATGTCATTGGTTGATGCTGT
>NC_091550.1:21026939-21039439 GCF_042767895.1 Penaeus vannamei | reverse complement strand
GCATCCGTATGACACTGGGGCATCCGTATGACACTGGGGCATCCGTATGACACTGGGGCATCCGTATGACACTGGGGCATCTGTATGACACTGGGGCATCCGTATGACACTGGGGCATCCGTATTACACTGGGGCATCCGTATGACACTGGAGCATCCGTATGACTTTGGGGCAGCCGTAAGACACTGGGGCATCCGTAAGACACTGGGGCAGCCACAAGACACTGGGGCATCCGTAAGATACTGGGGCATCCGTATGACACTGGGGCATCCGTATGACACTGGGGCATCCGTATGACACTGGGGCATCCGTATGACACTGGAGCATCCATATGACACTAGAGCATATGTATGACACTGGAGCATCCATATGACACTGGAGCATCCGTAAGACATTGAGGCAGCCACAAGATACTGGGGCAGCCGTAAGACACTGGGGCATCCCTATGACACTGGAGCATCCGTATGACTCTGGGGCAGCCGTAAGACACTGGGGCTGCCACAAGATACTGGGGCATCCGTAAGACACTGGAGCATCCGTATGACACTGGAGCATCCGTAAGACACTGGGGCATCCGTAAGACACTGGGGCATCCGTAAGACACTGGAGCATCCGTATGACACTGGAGCATCCGTATGACACTGGAGCATCCGTAAGACACTGGGGCATCCGTAAGACACTGGGGCATCCGTATGACACTGGGGCATCCGTAAGATACTGGGGCAGCCACAAGATACTGGGGCAGCCATGACACTGGGGCAGCTGTAAGACACTGGGGCATCCGTATGACACTGGGGCAGCCGAAAGACACTGGGGCAGCCGTATGACACTGGGGCAGCTGTATGACACTGGGGCAGCTGTAAGACACTGGGATCACACAAGGGCAGCCATAAAACATTGGAATCACACCAGAACAGCCGTTATACCTGGGAAAAATGGAGGCTGTAACAAGGTTCCACATAACTCAAGAAATATTCTATATAAACATAACCGCACAAAACAAGAATGAATTTAACATTCATGTTACTATAATTTGAATATATACAAAATTCTTAGAGCAGATGTACAATACTACTTACAAGGGTACAGGTGTGGAGATCGGATATACATACATACATACATACATACATACATACATACATACATATATATATATATATATATATATATATATATATATATATATATATATATATATATATATATATATATAAGGAAGAAAAACCCACAATGCACAAACTAGGTTTATTGAGGAAAGTGAGACAACAGTTTCGGAATCGTCCTCGATTCCATCTTCGGGTCTGGAATGAAGATGGAATCGAGGACGATTCCGAAACTGTTGTCTCACTTTCCTGAATAAATCTAGTTTGTGTATTGTGGGTTTTTCTTCCATATTATCAACACGGTATTGTGTTTCTCTATTCATATATATATATATATATATATATATATATATATATATATATATATATATATATATATTTCGATACTGTGTGAAGAAGTTGGGGCGTGGAATTGGTGGTGAATGAAAGGGGACTTGCTTGAGAGTTTATTGGGGAGGTAAAGGTGTGGCCCCGAGAGTGACCCCACGGCTCGAGTGCTGAGGGCGGAGGTGACCTCCTGTCCTGGGACTGCTCTGCTACGTCTTGGTCTGCTTCTGGTGCTCTCTCTTCTCTGCCTGACGAGACGTCCTTATATTCAGTGACTCCTTGTCCTGCTGGCGGAGGTGCCTGGTACCATATTCTAGTGTATTGTTGAAATCGCAACACCCATCCAGTAAAGCATATTGTTGACAACCGCTCGGCCACCAATTATCAATGTAAGAGTTAGGGATGTGTAGGTGGTGGAGAATGAATGGGGTCTTGTCTTGCTGGTTTATTCGGGAGGTGTGATCCCCGAGAGTGACCCCGCGCCCCGAGGTCAGAGGGCATCCTCCTGCCCTGCGACTGCACTGCTAGGTCTTGGTCTGCTTCTGGTGCTCTCTCCCCTTCTCTGCCTGACGAGACGTCCTTATATCCAGCGACTACTTGTCCTGCTGGTGGAGGTGCCTGGTACCATATTCTTGGGTGTCCATTCTTATGGGCATGACGGAGGGCTTGGTCGCCAGAAGAGAAAGTCTTGGGCTGGCAAGGAAGGTGTGAACAGCTATTTCCTCTGGACTGAGAGAGGAAGGCACAGCTTCCGTTTCGACCTTAGGAGGAAGGAGTGTATTGTTGACACTCTACCCATCTAGTAGAGCATATTGTTGACATACTGAACCTAGCAAGGAAAAGACTATGACAGTGACTCTGAAGGCTTACAAGGCTTAAGGTGGCTCGAAGAAGGAAAAGACACAGGCTGATTGTGCCAGGGCTGCTGCTAATAAAACATCACCCAAACCAAAGTCTGTCCATGAAATAGTCCAACAGACGGACTCAAGGGCTGGCCTCTCCAGGCCTGCATCCCAAACAGGGAGACCTCTGAGTTCCCCCAGATTGAGGCACAAGCTAAATCAGCGAAATCAGCTGCACCCCCCCCCGCCCCCACACCATCACCAAAGCCCCAAACCCAAGCCGAAGGGGCGGTGGAAATACTCTCCAAGGGAGAGTCTGGAGCATTTCTGGTGCCGCAAATAACTGAAGGCTTCGAAAATGTCTACCAATTGGTTAAAGCGTTTGAGATGCAGAGGCAAATCCGGTTGACAATCCGGGTTGCCAGAGATCAGGGCATGATCATTGTTTCCTGCAGGAAACAAAGGAAATGAAAAATAAGAGAAAAGTAAGTATCTCGCCACTGAATCCTGAGGAGAGGAGAACCAAGATGGTGCTATTTAGCTTTTCACTTGCCAATGGAGGCAGCCCCAATCACCAGCGTTGATTTGGGTAATCAGGGCTCCTTTAACTTTAGAATCTATGTGCTTCAGCAACTGAGGAGCTTCACATACTAAAAATATGGGCACCACCAGGCCAATTACAAGGCCAAAACCAAATGTGGTGTGTGCAACAAGGCACACAGCACCAATGTATGCCTCGAGGCAAACAAGAAAACCAAGGGGACACAGTATCTAAATGTCTCAACTGCGTGATGCCAAGAGGCATCACGCCTGGAGCATAGCTTTCTCTGTCAGGAAAGAGGCGGCCCTCAGGTGACAGGAGGTAGCCAAAAAACTTCCCGACTTTGTTCCTGCTCCCCTAAGGACCCATATCTGGGGACAGAACAAAGGGGAAAGGACTCCCCGACCTCCCATGAGGAAGGAGACACCTCCAGGGCCGACTCTGGAGACCCTCAATCTAAAGGAGTTCCCAGGCCATGCAGGTGTGCAGAAAAATAACCAGAGGAAAAAAAAGTTCAAAGAACACTGTAAGGCCCTCTCTGAGAGACGATAATCTTCCATTTGATGAGAATGATGTCTCTCCTGTTGACTGCTGTAGTCACTGCAGTAGCAAAAGTTCTTTCCTCCAGTCAGCAAGGAGGCGGAGAAAGCAGTCCAGGTAGCCATGATGGCAATGACCTAGTGTTGCATCCCTGAAGGGAGAAAACTGGAAGCTTCCAAACCAACTCAGCAACCAGTTTAAACCAGCCCTCTCAGGCCCTGCCAAACCAGGCTGAATGTCTGCAGGTGAAGCCAACACTGGCACAGGTCAAGCTTGCACAGCCAAAGCCTAAACTCAAGCAAAAAGCCGAAAAACAAAATGACAAAGCTATTAAAAGCTCTCAGTAGACCCTCTACTAGTCTGCTTAAAGATTTAGATGTAGATTCCTCACGTTGCAAAAACCTCTAAATCCGATGTAAGTAACCGTCATGGTAAATAATCTAAGCATCCTGCAGTGGAATATATGCATGTATAACACAAAAAGTTCCTTTCCCAATCAATAGTGCGAGCAAGGAATATTGAAATAATCAGTGGAACCTGTTCACTTCTCAGGCTATAATGTCTTTCTGTTGCCAAGAGTGGATGGAACTAGAGACTTGATCACCCTGGACAGAATGACAATCCCTGCACCTCAATAACCAACCCAGCATACTTTGGAGATGGTGTGGAATCTCATGCTGTTGACATCCACCTGCACTATACAATGTGTATAGCGGGCCACTGTGTGAGAGCTTGGATATCAACCAGATCTGGGCCAGGGTAACATAAGACCGAGTGATCATGGGGGGGAGACCAATGCACACCAGCGCATGTTGGATCCCCTGCAAGAGACCAAATGCGGTAGGCTTCGAAATCGCTTATGTGCTTGAGACATTCCCCAAGATCGTACTTCTCAACGCCCAAGAACCAATGCATGTGAGGGGAGGAGTCCTAGCGCTCAACTTTACAACTGCAACAATGGTGGAGAGAATTCAGTGGTGTAGAAGAAATCGTTACAAGTGATAATTATGGCACCATTAACACTCTCTTGGATGCTGGTTCAGCCCAAAAAACCATAGCACAATCCCAGATGAAAAACAGACAAGGGCGAGTGGCAAGATTTCCAGAAGGGCTTGGCCCACTGTCTCAAAAGCAATGAACCCCCAAACAGTGAAAATGTGGACGTGCGTAAGACCTGTTGATGTCATAAATCAGGAAGTCTCTCTGACCATCCCTAAAACTTGCCCATGGTCCAGGAGTCACAAGACGCCTGATATTGTAATGATGAGACCAAGGATGTCAGTCACAGAGTGAACATGTGCAGGAAACTCTTCCGAAGGCAATGAACCTCTGGCATCCTAGCCGTCCTAAGAGAAGCTGTCAGGGATGTCAGAGATACTGCCAACAGAATCAAAAACTTTCAGAACTGTAGAAGCGGGTCAGGCGAGCTACCAGCCACTCAGTCCTGAGATGCACGCATCATGACCCTCAGTCAGGGACAGACAGGCTGATACAGGAGTTCTCGGCCAGAATAAGCAGCAACAGCCTGCCCCCCCCCCCCCCGAACTGAGGGCAAACCAATAACACCTACCAGGCAGGCTAACTCTTATCAGAGACAAAACACTCCAACCAGATTTCTTAGATGCCCTGTTCTCCTTGAGGTAACTAAGAAAAACATGAAACCATTTCAGGCTCACCACCGGGCTCTAATGGGATCTCCTACCACCCACCTGGGCCTGGAGGTGAGCATGCATTCTTGCAACTCATCAACAAGCTTAAAAAAAAAAAAAAAAAAAAAAAGACATAGCTCCCATCCCAAAACCAAAGGAACCAGTCAGATACCGACCCATCTCTCTCCTCAGCTGTCTAGGCAAGACAGCCAAGAGTTTGGTACTAAACCGGCTCTGTTGGAAACTGGGACCCTTCACGACACCTCCACGGGTTCACCAGGGGTATGGGCACAGCACATAGCACAGCCACGCTCTTAAGCACAGTTTGCACTACTTCCTCTGTGATAGCATTTCTAGACTGAGAGGGCCTTTGAACTAACAAGCCCTTTTGCTATTCCGGAGGCCCTCATCCATATTGGACTTTCAGTTTGGATAGGTTACTATTTCAGGAACAGAACAACCAAAGTCAGATTCCATGGTCACCTATCACAGCACAAGCCCTTGAAAATGGAGCACCGCAGGGTGGGGTCTTCAGTTCTGCCTTTTTCAACACCTTCATGTCATGCATCCTCAATATAGACCTTTCAGAGGGATGTAAGATTATCTCTTATTCAGACGATCTTGTAATCATCTCCTGAACAGAGCCCAGCGTTGTATGGACTTAGTGTCCGAGGATTATTGTAGGACGGGTCTAAAGATTTCAGCAAAATCAAATTCCATGGCTCTGAGAATTAATGTAATAGACACAAAACTCAGTGTCCAGGGGATGGATCTAGAATGAGTCAAAGACTTCCAATACCTTGGTGCATGGGTTGGCCTCACACTAACATTCAAAGAGGAGGTCCAGTACCTGAGTGACCGAACAAATGCAATCTGTCTGTTATGAAAGCAATAGCCGGAATATACATAGGAGCACGACGCAATGTACTTGGAACATTTTATGAACATGCCGTCCGTCCTATTGTTGACTATGCTTCTGGTGCCCTCATTACTGCCAAGACCAAACTAAGGGAAAAGCTAGAGGCAGTCCAAAACGAAGCTGCCAAGATCATCTTGGGTGCCCCCAGGTGGAAAAAGGTCATTAACCATAGAGGTAAACCTCCTGCCCCTGGCCAGCCGAACTGATCTAATGGTAGCACAGTTCCTGTCTAAGGTCATTCAGGCACAGACCACAGACCACATTGCAGGCGCCGGTTTCTCTGCAAGAGGGTCATGCGATCATGGGTGCACTAGCACACGCGTCCCTAAGGGAAGTACACGTGGTCATGCACACAGACTCTAGAGCAGCCACTGACAATCTACAGCACAGCATGCCCAATGACAATATCTACCTCCTGCCCTCGCTCCTCACACTAGTACAGAGGATTCTTGCTCAGGGAAGAATAATCCTAAACTGTGTCCCTAGGCACATAGGCATCAAAGGAAATGAACTCGCTGACAGACAGGGCAGGGCTATACCCCAAAATCCCATGATCGTCAAACCAAGCCGAAAGATACTGTGCCACAGGTCCAACGCCACACCGCTTGCCAGCTACATAAAGTAAAAACTAGAACCTCCCCATCAGTCAGAAGGTACTCAGACGCTACAGACACACAGGCTATGAGCCACTGGCACTTCCTCATAAAATAGAGGCGCCGAAGTCATAATGTACAAATTAAGACTAGGTTATCACTGCGCATGGCAAATTATTGACACTACACGTTTGACGTTGCCGACAGGTATTGCAAGCATTGCAACAAGCCGAACGCCACCCTGTTACACTCTACAGAGTTGTGAGTACACACAATACCTGAGACAGGGACCCCCCACCGTGCCTCACAGGGACCGTCTTTTTTTTTTTGATTTTTCGATTTTTCTTGCCGATTTTGATGAAACTCACACCCTTTTATTTGGGCCCCTTCCCATTGCCTGTGGTCGATTTTTTTTTCGAAATCGCCCGAACAGTTTTTGAATTATTGTCAAAAAAGGAAAAAATGCGAAATTCACCATGTTGAAAATGCAGCACCTGGGTCAAAGGATTCCGACTTCAGAAACGGCAAGACATTCAATTTTATTTGATTTTTGCACAGAACTACCTTATATCTACAACTTGATTGTTAGCGTTTTTTTTATTTCGACTTCAATTTTTTTTTTTTTTTGTGTGAATTTTTGAAGTAGGGGACTTCAAGATAAAAAAAAGGTAAAAATTTTCTTACATTGACTACTTTTACAAGAAGTACAGGCAAAAATTGCGGAAACGCTAACGATCAAGTTTCAGATATTTTATTTTTCTATAAAATGAGCCATATGTTAATTTTGGACATAGGTGTGCCCGGAATCCTTTGACTCACCCCTAAAGGTGTAGTTCCGAGATATCTGCATTTTACGTTTCATCACCTTTCCAAGGCTATCTTGATATCAACAAAACAAGGCATAAGATTAGTCTTTCTACACCATAATCCTCTATCATCTACCTGCATTCCGAAGTCTTGTGGACATTGCCAGCACGTAATGGTTTCTCAAAATTTTACGTATAGTCCGGAGTGGTGGCAGTGATCTGGGGGTCTATAGGCCTACATTGACCATTTTTTAAAATTTCTCAAAAATCCAAAAAAAATCATACAGCCATTCTGATTTCATGTTTGAATAGAATTATCTTTCTACTATTATATGCAGAAGCCATTTTTGAGAAGTTGACCTTACTCGGATCGAATATACGTGTGCTATGCGTAAAAATATGACGGACCTAATAATCGCGATCTTATTCCTTTTTATTATGTTTACATTTTACATGACAAATCATGTACAGAATACTTGTATTTGATATAATTATCTATCATTTACCTATATTGATGCTCTAATGGGGTTTTACAACGTATAATATTTGTCGAAAGAATAACTTTTCTCCAGTCGGACGGGTACCAAACGCATACTTTTCCCCACGCGGCGGGGCCGTCCTGGACCATGAAAATCGTTTTTAAATCTGCGGAATAACTCTACGGGGTCACGTAGCCAAATTTCACTCTCAGACCCCGTGGAAAGACGAAAAACAATTACATGGCGATGTGAAAATATGTATATAAGGTATATGAGCACATATAGATAATTTTCGTGTACCCCATGACCTTTTGTTTATTTATATTGTTACTTCCGTTTGTTTCTTTGTTTGTTTGTTGATTGTTTATTTTTCGTTTTTTTGTTTGTTAGTTTGTGTTTTCTAATATTTCTAAAAGTTATGAACACATTTTAACGAGATTTTAACCAAAGGTGAGTTTTAACCTAACTTAGACGCTTATTGCAGTTTGGTGGTGATGCGGACCATGGTTTGGATCCAGGATTTTTTTTTGTAACTCGAAAAGTTATGAACAGATTTGAATAAAATTTTAAACTAAGGTTTGTCTTAGCCTAATTAATATTCCATAAAATTTTGGTGGTGATCCAGAATATTTGGCAAAACTACCCCCCATGGGTGGGGGGGTGGAGGTTTGCATTTTCGAAATGTTTTGCTCATAGATCAAAGTAACTATGTATGATGAAAACATAAAGAAAAGAAAATACACCATATGAATAACAAATTATGTTTAGTTATTTGTATGGAAAATTTCTTCATTGTCGTTTTTTGGACGCTTGCCGGATTTTTGAAATTATTCCGACAAAAAGAAGGTTGGTCTCAT
The DNA here is from genome assembly GCF_042767895.1 of Penaeus vannamei. Lineage (NCBI taxonomy): Eukaryota > Metazoa > Arthropoda > Malacostraca > Decapoda > Penaeidae > Penaeus > Penaeus vannamei. The sequence continues at coordinate 21,030,783 of NC_091550.1, read as the reverse complement.
CTTATGTGAAATTTGATAAGCTTTCAGAAAATAACTGCGTCACAATTGCCGATTTTCTAAGGTAACATCAAAAAAATAATATTTCAATCGACATCGAAAATCGCTGCTACCACCTAAAAAATAACGGTCGGGCCTTGAAATTTTCAGGGGAGAACCGGGGGCCTAGAAACTCCTTGAAAATGCATTAAAGTCAATTTCGGCAAGAGGGGCGAAAATCGCCGAAAAATCACCAGAAGGTCCCCTTACGCTTACGCCCTTGGCGACTGGAGCGCCTCTTGGCAACCCAACCGCCACGCTAAGCGGAATCAAACCATAGAGACAGCTAGATATAGGTGCCAGAAGCCGGGTCACTCATGAGAAAAGGCCCAGGCGAAACTAGACTTCGCTAATCTAAGTAACTAAGTGCCATATTGCATCAAGCAGATCATCGGAAAATACTTGCAACACGTACGTTCAGCTTCTATAAAAAACAGAGTAGTTGCTTCTCTGGATTGCAGCGTCCCTTGTAATATTTCAATTTACCATGTAGCTTACAGCTTCTTTCTGAAAGATTCTCTCGGTGTCTTTGATAATTCTATCGTATGATCAATTCTTTCCTCCGGATAAATAAAGAACTGTTTCATCTTCGCATTTTTATGAATGTCATAATCTTCGGTCTTCTGAGAATCTATCGGTTAACTGTAAAGCCTTTCCAAATCAAATAAAAATCATCCCATCAGTAGCGTAATTCGAAATATGCGAATCATCGCATTTAATATTTGAATAAAGATGTGTAGCAAAATTAAATTTTGTCTACATGACTACACATCATTTATGAATTTTGAATTTTCACTGTTCAACGGAGTAAATATTTTCTGGTAATATTGTTAACAGAATATAACAGTTTGAATATGAAATTAAGTACATTTTGACTTGATTACAAAAAACAGTGTGTACACGCACAAATTATATATGTGTGTGTGTGTGTGTGAGACTGAAAACTTGCGCAGCAGCGCGCTTTTCTGTTTTCACCATGCAATTCTCTTTATTTGATGGCCACACAAAGATTGTTTACAGCGCAGCGTGGATTGACCCAAGCGTGGATTTATCAATCAAACAATACCAGGGGTGCCATCAATGAAAACCCATTTTACTACCATAGAAACTATGTATAACTAATGTACTAGCCACCACTAACGTTACACAATGCAAAGCAATGCAACGCACTGCGCAAGTTACGACTTCTGAAAATTACTTGCCTGTGCATGTAAGGTTTCCAAACTAGTGTGTACATGTTTTCGTTCATGCATATAAAGTATTCTGCCTAAAATCCATAGCACAAAATATGTACATATATTATATAATTACACTGACGCATACAAAACTATTAATACATACAAATTATTGTACAAAATCACATAAACAAGCTATCGTTAATATAAATGGCACTGCCCACACACGCACACGCACACACATACGTGTGTGTATATAATGTACGTACGCACACACACACACACACACACACACACACACACACACACACACACATATATATATATATATATATATATATATATATATATAGATAGATAGATAGATAGATAGATAGATAGATAGATAGATAGATAGATAGATAGATAGATAGATAGATATAAGTAATGGATGGGTGCTTCAAGCACAGGGTGTTGTGAAGCGATCGTGTGGTAGGCTAGGTAGTGTTAAGTGCTTGCATGCCTTCTCGCTTGCAGCTGCCACCGCTGGATAGCCTAGTGCAAAAAAGGGAGCAGCCCTGCATAAGCCTCCCCCTGCCAGTGCACAACCTCTCCATATTCGAGACTTCTGCAGTGCCTCCTCGTAGCCTCCCATGGAAACTGAGTACCTTGCGGTACCAGGATCTCGGAGCAGCTGGAGGCCCCAGAGGTTCAAGGTCATGGTCATGGCCGTTGCCGTAGATTTTTGACGAATATTTTTAATAATACTCGAAAAATTAAAAAAAAAAAATCTCGTGTAATCTAGTAGGCTTTGGCAACCCACTGACGTAATATTTCTGCTAAATACGTAAGAATAAAGGAGTAATGACTAAATATCTGACCCCCCCTGTCTCCCGCTCCGATGTTTACCTTGTCGCGTCCATGCAAATATACTCTCTCTCTCTCTCTCTCTCTCTCTCTCTCTCTCTCTCTCTCTCTCTCTCTCTCTCTCTCTATATATATATATATATATATATGTATATATATATATATATATATATATATTTTTTTTTTTTTTTTTTTTTTTCTTTTCTTTTTTTTTGGGGGGGGGGGGGGCGTTTTCTGGTAGCTAGCTGGCAACTCTGTTTACCCATCAGCTGATCGCCAAGACTGGGACTCTGGGAGACAAGATGTCGCCATTCTAGGAAACAAAATGTTAATAGCTCCTACCTCCATGACACATCTTGCCCTCATTACACAGTAACGGGACACAACTAATGGTAGTTGTTACTTTTGTATCTAATAAACATTATTTGAAAAGAAATTAATTCAATCACAGCTGCAGCAGTTGCTTATACTTATGAAATACCTCACATGGTCAGGTTAGGCATTGCGGAGTCTGTGACGACATGCGCTAATTCTACAATCGTGCAGTTATTGCTATAAATACTTTGCAAAAGGGGGGGACCAGGTACCAGCTACACTTCAGAATACCATGAGAATGCCATAGAATTCAGCAAGATTGACACAGAGATAAGAATTCTATATAAAAAAAAATAATAATAAAAAAATCGAGGGAAAAGTATCCGATATCTCAAAACTACACGTTTGTCCACATTCTTTTTTTTTTTATTCCTCCATAACTATTTGGAGATTCTAATGGGGTTTGGGTCATTTGGAAGCTGAATAAATTTGTGATTTTTTTACATTATGGATATTTTCATTCACGTAAAAGAAGTCCATATATTATGTCTTGAGTTCATAAGACTGAGCATTTAGAAAAAAAATAAATCCCCACTAAACTAAAAGGAAATCAAAGATCCATATAATCGAGACTTTTTGTATTGTTATAGAGTTTATGTGGTATTTCTTTCAACAAGTTTGGTTAATGGATAAAGTGTGAATATCAAGCTGGGATTTTTCGCAAACTCGTTTTTCTTAAATGACGCCGTTGTTTATTATACAAATTGTATGAAACTTGGTGGTATTTATCAGCGTATATGTATATAATATTTAAAAATCGCGAAAATCCAATCATAAATGACAAACTTCGTTCTTGAGTGCAATGGCCCCTTTAATGGGAGGCTCAGGGGAGGTGGGCCTTGCCAGTCCTCCTCCCCCTAGATATAACCAATCGGCAGTGACCTATATAAATGGAAAGGCTGGGAGGAGGGGAAAAGTCCCACCCACCCTGCAAATGAGGCGGACTGTGGGCCCTGCTGGGAGGGCGACTGCTGGAGCACAGGCTGGGAACTGGAACTACTCGTCTTGCCTGCACTCCGGTAGCTGCCAACCCAGAGTGAAGCTTGTGGGGGAAAGCCCTAGGGAACCCCACAGGTGGATGATGAGGCCCACAGCCTGCCACCCTTTTTTATGTGGGGCAGTGTCAGCGGGAGTAGCAGAGGTGGCATCCACCCGGAGTAACTGCCCAAGGCTGAACCTCAGGCGGGAAGTCAGGGTAGGGGCTTGGAACGTCTGTTCTTTGCGTCAGGATGATCGGTTGCCTCTACTGTTGAGGGAACTGGGAGGCTGAGAGTTGAGGTGGCTGCTCTCTCAGAGGTGAGGAGATCGGGTAGTGGCACGACCAGTGTAGATGGCTAAACCTATCACTGGTCGGGCCGCAGCAACGGTCACCATCTCCAGGGAGTAGCCATTGCCATCTCCAGCAGACTCCA
>NC_091550.1:20992865-20995365 GCF_042767895.1 Penaeus vannamei | reverse complement strand
TGTGAAAGGAAGCGGTTGTCTACCAAACTCGAAACTACCGTGAGAAAGAAAACCATCTATATAAATATATGGGAGACTAAAGTGAATGAGAATCCTAAAATGATAATCATCACAATGATTATTTGAGGAATTCTTTATCTGTGGATGATAGATATTCATTAAGATTAGGCTTTTCCTTCCAAATCCATAATCTCTTTAAAATATTGAAATCTAAATCAAATTTGGAGGAGTTTAGGATTTTAAAATCGACTGTAGAAAAGGAATGGTTTGTTAGTTCTGAATGGCTTCTAACTGAAGATTTATTTGGTCTAGTTCATTTGTAATCCGTATTTTGAATGAGAAACCTTTATGTTCTTCAATACGCATGAAGAGGTTACGGGAAGTCTTCCGAATGTAAGTAGCATCACAGCTACTGCACGAGAATTTGCAGACGATTGAAGAAAGTAAAGGTTTTGGGATTTATTCTTTAAATTTGAACAAATTGCCTAAAGAGAGGGATGTATATACAGCTTTAAGAGTGACAGATAATTGATGACCATGAATTAAACTTGATAGCTTCCTTTCAAAATTGTAACTCATAGTTCCAAGGTACGGTAGTTTTACATAAATTGAATCCTTGGGGCAGTTGATACAGGTTCTTCTTGGACTAAGAGTCTGTTAAGGGTTTTCCTAATGTTTCTTTCAATGAAGTTAATGGGAAACGTTCTTTCTCAAGATATTTGTAATACAATCAACTTCCTTAGTGAAGATAAAATAATCGTTGGATATCTTAAAGGCCCTGAAGATTAAAGAGAATTTAAATTCCCTTTACATTTGATTGGCATATAAGAATTGAATTTTGTTGTAAGATCAGTGAAAGTTGGTTTTCTATAATCAGAGGAAACAAAATAATTCTTACCCTTAGAAATATCAATGTCTTAGAAGGGAAAGTGTTCATTATGCTCAATTTCACAAGTGAATTTAATATTAGGATGCTGATTATTAAGATATTTCAAGATCCGAAGATGAAGTTAACAAGTCCTTGGAATAATCAGCATCCTAATATTAAAATCACTCGTGAAATTGAGCTACCTATCTATATACATATGTATATATAGATAGATAGATAGATAGATAGATAGATAGATAGATAGATAGATAGATAGATAGATAGATAGATAGATAGATAGATAGATAGATAGATAGATAGAGAGATAGATAGATAGATAGATAGATATATACAATATTTTTCTTATAGAAATTGCTTACAAAGAATAGAAAACATATGATGCAAAAACATTTGAAAATACAAGGTACATAACAATAGTAAATACAAAATAGGCAAACTAACCATTCGACAGTATTGATGGTTATTACATGGTGAACAGGGTGGTTGCAGTGGTTGTGCTATTGAGTTTTGGGTTCATGGTAATAATGTGGAGAGATTCAGCTATGTTCAGGTCAAATCGTGTATAGAAGTATCGAAAAGAACTCCTGGAAAAAAGATGTTAAATATCTGAACATTTGCAAAGATTATGGAATCATCCCGGATTTTATTATATTCAAAGTATATTGCCCTATATTTGAAACCACCGGCATGTATCGCTCTTGGTGTTTTGACCTACTGGATTGGGAAATAAAGAAACTAAAGAAAAAGATTCCTGCCAATTACAAAATACTGGAGGATGACATCTCTCTCTTTAAATCCATTGTATCTCCATTTGATGCAAATTGTTTACTGTCTATCATTGATAAAAATGTTAACAAATTAAGCAATGTTGACTTTAGACACTACAAAAAGTTACTAAAATTAGGCATTGATCTGAGTAAAAAGGTTGACAAAAACAAAGTCATCTTCAACTTTTCTGATAAGATATTATCAAATGATCGAAAAGATATACTTTCTTTAGATCTGGATTATTGTATGCCACCTAACACCATTAACCACACACATATTTTTCTTTGTTTTTAAAAACTGTGCCATACCATGCGAAACTGTGTGATTAATAAAGAAAGGTGGAACTATATCACAAGTATCATCTCTATTGTGGCTAACAACACATTCAAGAAATTTAGACATTATATTAAGATCAACCATGAACATCAATCGTTCTTTACTTCACTGAAATCTTTAAAGGATGATGATAATATCATCCTTACCAGACCAGATAAAGGTCGTGGAATCGTTATCCTTAACAAAGACGATTACCAAAACAAACTACAGTCCATACTGGATGACAACACTAAATTTAAACGAATTAGCTGTGATACTGCTAGTTATCTTTTAAAGCTAGAAGACAAAATGAATAGGTTGTTACGCCCTATAAAAACATCTATTGGGGAAGCCACTTATAACCTTCTCACTACTTCTGGCTCAAAACCTGGTTTTCTATATGGCCTGCCTAAAATACACAAATTTGGTCATACCCTTCGGCCCATCATTTCAGCAGTTGGTACTTTCAACTACAATATTGCCAAATTCTTAGTGAAGATAGTCTCCCCACTAACGATCAATCAGTAT
>NC_091550.1:20982865-20985365 GCF_042767895.1 Penaeus vannamei | reverse complement strand
TCCTGGTGCTGCAAAATATTGTTTTTATATACGACAAAAGCGCATCCTGCTCTACTCCCGGACTGCAAGGATCCATCAGTGTAGCATTCATACGCATTGGGCATAGTTTCAAGGTGCTCATTGATAATTGCTAAAGCATACTGCTTAAGTACAGCAAAGGGGACACTGTCTTTTTGGGGGGCAGTCGTATAAGATACCCTTAGGTCCGACATTTTCCACGGTGGAGCAGAACGTCCATGTAGGGTCTTAGTTATGGATATGTTCAGCTGAGACAAGTGCTTACATGTTAATTGTTGCCATGGATTTGAATTTGAATCGATGTTGCCATTCAAAGTTAGCTCCACTATACTATGTTTTACTTGTCTTTGGAACTCTGTACAATAGAAGGGTTCTCTTATTGGTTTGACGCTAAATATGGTGTTTATGTATAGTATTCTTTCATAGACAGACAGCAAATTAAGTTCTGTTCTCATATTCACAATCCTCGTTGTCTTAGGGGCACCGAGGATGAGTCTCATGGCCTCATTCTGTACAATTTCTAAACTAGCCAACTCTGATTCCTTGTATAATACTAGGTGGTATGCATGATAATCTATGACCGACCGTATGTATGACAGGTAAAAGAGTCTAGCAATAATGACATTAATACCATGGTCTTTGCCAACAAGTGTCCTAAGTGGCTTCAACCGTTCCCACAGCCTTTTCTTCAGGTTTTGTATGAACTCTGCATCATTAACAGCCACCCCGAGATATTTGTATTGGTGACAGAGATCTAGCTCAACGTCACTGATGTGAAACCTTGGCAGATGGATTGTTTTAGGGTTAAGTGCCTTGTTTTTTTCAGTCGATATGACCAAGCCACGCTCTGTAGCCCTTGGTGAAAGCACATTAAGGATCTGTTGCATTCTCTCCTTGGATAAGGATTTAATGCAAATATCATCGGCATAGCAAATAATGGAGTCATTGCCCTCAAGTGGTATATCGCCTAGTAATATATGCATTAGGATGTTAAATAGCATGGGCTAAGTACGCCTCCCTGAGGTGTGCCGAGTTCAAACACTTTTGTATGGGTACTCTTAACACCCCTGAAGAAAATCTGACCCAATCGATTGGATAGATACATTTGAATCCATGTTAACAGTTTTCCCTGAATACCAAAGCTAGCTAGTTGCTCAAGGATCATTTCTCTGTTTGCAATATCAAAGGCAGATTGAAAATCAAGAAATACGGTTTGCATGCCTGGTATTGAGTTTATTAAGTATTCTGCAAAACAATGCTAATTGCTACGTCCTGGGTGAAATCCAAACAGTCTGGGGGATAACTTAGCATGTATACGGTACATGAGTCTGTTCAGAATTATTCTCTCAAGTATTTTGCACAGACAGGAGGTCAAAGAAATTGGTCTGTATTTGTCAGTGTTGGATTTGGGTATAGGGATGATTAAACTTTTAGTCCAGGAGCTTGGGAAGATTCCTTGTGATAGGCTGAGTCTATACAGGTGTAAGAGTGGGTTGCCTGGCACCTGCGCAATGAGGCGAAGAACACTAAGTAATGCCAACCTCGCCAGGGGCTGTTACCTTGCCTTTCACAAGGGCATTTCTCAGTTCCCACTCGGTTATTTCGGCAAAGTCAGATAGGTCAGTAGCAGCACAGGCTACTGCTATATTGAATTTTCTATCTATTTTTGACTTGCCGAGGTGATCTTTTATCGCTTGTGGAAGTGAGCTCAGCTGAGAGTTTTCAGCCCACTACTCCAGCAGCATATTAGCCTGTTCTTGTGGGCTGTGAAACTGCGGTGTTGTGGGAGCTTTACCTGTCAGCCTATTGATCTTTCTCCATACATCAGCCATGGAAGTTTGACTATTGATTCTTTGCAAAAATTGTTCCCAGTGTTTACTACGAATCTCAGTTTTTAGTTCTCTGAATTCTTTATTGGCTTTAAGAAACTGAGTAAGATTGTCTGACGTCTTGTTATCTTTATAGCAATTGGCAAGCTCCTGAACTCGTCTATGTTCCTTGGCTAGAATTGGGTCATTGATCCACCTGGGAGCATGCGGGGCTTGGGGGCTCTTTTTCTTCGAGAGTTTTCGTGAACAGACCCATGTTATAGTAGTCGGTGACAACTTTGATTAAATCCTGAGAGAAATTTTCAACTGTTGTTACTTCATATGTGTTGTACCAATCAAAGACACGTGCCTTGAAGTGATGCTCCAGGCCCAGTGGGATGATCTATTCTAAGCCTAGGTGTTTTAGGGGCTGAGTTGCTGTCAACAGTATAGTCAGTTCGGATTGCAAAGTGGTCACTAACTAATTCTCGTACCAGTGAAGTACAGACATTACCATGAACTAGATTTTTGCCAAATACGTAATCTAACCTGCCACCTCCCATATTAATGAAATGTTTGAATTCTTCCCCATTACTATTATGCTGGATGTCTCCAAAGTGTGGGTGCCTTGCATTAAGGTCGTCCATGCATAACGTGCCTTGGTTGTGAAAATT
>NC_091550.1:20930365-20932865 GCF_042767895.1 Penaeus vannamei | reverse complement strand
TCTCCTGTCGTGGCAGCCGCGCGGGACGAGGTGGATATATCAGCGAGTATAACGAGGAAACGCGAAACGGCCGCAGGAAGTTGGCCATGTTCGTTTAGTCACAGCGGAGGTTATCCACGGCCGCCTCGTACACGGCAGACACACCGGCAGTGAGGTTCGTGATAATGCGTTTCAATAAATGGAGGCAGGAGCAGGGATGTTCGCCATTCAACACTCGTCTTGCCAATGAATGGCTTACATGAACCGAGAAACATGTGGGTGCAATTGCGTGCACAAGCAGGACAAACGTTTACAGCAAGCGAATTACAGTCATCGTGAATACCGGAGTGCCTCTGCTGTCCTTAACCTGCCGTCGTGCAAAAGGCCGACACTGTTTTGCTTAGAAAAGGTGTCGGGGACCAGATTCCTCCTGAAAATGTTGGCAGACTGTCACTCACACTCCCCGCTCTTTACTGCTCTCTCTAGTTCTCACTTCTTTTGCTTTTTGTTTTTACTTTCTCTTCCTCTTATTCCCCTTTGTCTCTCCCCCTTTCCTCCCTGTTTGCTTCCTTCACTCTGTTCTTTCTTTCCCTTTCTCTTTTTCTAGCAGGATCCCTCCCTCCTTCTCACCCTTCCTCCCTTCCAGGGTCTCTCCCTTCCTTCCTCCCTCCCTCCCTCTCTCCTCACTTCCAGGATCCCTCCCTTCCTCTCTCCCTTCCTTCCTCCCTCCCTCTCTCTCTCCTTCCCTCCCTCTCTTCCAGGATCCCTCCCACCTTCCTTCCATTTCTTTGTTTGTCACTCTTTTTCCTCTCTCTCCTCAAATGTTCTTTCTTTCTTTGATTTCTGCTTCTCTCTGCTCTCTCCACTCTCCCTACATGGCTCCTGCCGTCTTTCCTCCCCTCTCTTTCTTCATACTTCTTTCTCCCTCCCTTCCTTACTCTCTCCTTCCTTCCCTCTTTCGCTCTCTCTCCTCCCTGGCTATCTGTACAAATCCCTCACTGTCCATAAATTACACACACCTAAATTAAACATATTCTCTTTCTCTCTCTCCTCACTACCTCACTTTCTCTCCCTTCCTCCCCCCCCCTCCTCTCTCTCTCTCTCTCTCTCTCTCTCTCTCTCTCTCTCTCTCTCTCTCTCTCTCTCTCTCTCACTCTCTCTCTCTCTCTCTCTCTCTCACACACACACACTCACACACTCACACAAGAACTCACACACACTAACGAAACCTGCAACCCTAACCTACGCAGCAAGAATACGCACAGGTCATCCGGAAAAGGAACATAAAACTTACTTTTACGAAGGCAGTGTAGTTAAAACCCAGTGAAGTGTCATAACAAGTTTTACTCACTTTTACTCTGACGTGAGCTTCGTGTCAGGGCGTCGGGTGTGTCCGTGATACGTGTCATAAGTCATGTTAATGTTTCTTTCGGGTATGTGACATGATAAGATTATGTTTGGAAGGATATTAAGAAATGGGAGGAGAGAGGGATAAAAAATAGGAAGAGGAATAAGAAAAGAAGAGGTGAGGAGGAAGTGAAGGAAGATTACGATGACGTAACGATGCTTTTAATGATGACAACACTGACGATAAAAAGACAGGATTAGAATTAGAATCAGAAACAAAAAAGGCAGAGATGAGATGAAAAAGAGAATCGTAGGCAGAAATGAAAATAAAAATAATGATTCAGCTTTAGTATGATATTATTCGACCGACGGCTAAAATATTATCTATTTATGGAGTAAGTTCCCGAGAGCCTCGTCTACTGAAATTACAGTGACCTAATCTGCTCAAATCTGAATTTAAAAAATGACTGAAAGAACATTTCTTCCTAGTCTTTCTATATGTTAAAGGGAAGAAAAGGGTTTAGTTCAGAATGTCAGATTAAGTACATATATATGCTGAACATTCGTTCTTAATCTTCCCAAATTAAAAAAACGAAGTTGACGGGGTATAGGCAAAGCCGGCAAAATTCTAATCAGGGTTTTAAGTATTGAACACACACACACGCATGCATATATTCATAGATAGACTATTACCTATTCTCTGTTACACTAATATTTCGTGTGTGTGTGTGTCTCTGTGTGTGTGTGTGTGTGTCTCTGTGTGTGTGTGTCTGTGTGTGTGTGTGTGTGTGTGTGTGTGTGTGTGTGTGTGTGTGTGTGTGTGTGTGTGTGTGTGTGTGCATGTGTGTGTGTGTCTGTGTGTGTGTGTGTGTGTGTGTGTGTATGTGTGTGTGTGTGTGTGTGTTTGTGTGTGTGTGTGTGTGTGTGTGTGTGTGTGTGTGTGTGTGTGTGTGTGTGTGTGTGTGTGTGTGTGTGTGAGAGAGAGAGAGAGAGAGAGAGAGAGAGAGAGAGAGAGAGAGAGAGAGAGAGAGAGAGAGAGAGAGAGAGAGAGAAAACCATACACACTCTTACCTGAATTACCCCACTAATGACAACAGAAAAAAACAACAGATATGACAACTCCGGCAACTTCAACCTCTCGCTCCGCTCTGAAAGATCAGAGTTATCTCCCTGT
>NC_091550.1:20897865-20900365 GCF_042767895.1 Penaeus vannamei | reverse complement strand
ATAAGGCATTTTCGTTTGTACATGTAATTACGGGAGACTTCAAGAGGCCAAAGAAGGCAGAGGTCTTGATCCTTAATTAACTCTGGGCCAACACAGGTGTATTCTCGAATGTGAAACACGATTAGGTCGTATCCTGGGTACTTTTGCTTATTTATCTGGGGGGTTTGTTTGTTGGTTGGTTGGTTTGTAAGTTGATTGGCTGGTTGATTAGTTAGTTGGTCAGTTAATTGGTTAGTTGGTTGGTTAAGTTAGTTGGTTTGTTATTCGGTTAGTTAGTTTGAATTGGTTAGTTATGTAGTTTGATGGTTGTTCAGTTGGTTTGGTTGGTTAGTTAAGAGTTGGTAAGTTGACTTGCTTGTTAGTGGTTAGTTCGTTAGTACGTTAGTTATTTTGTTATGTGCTTTGTTTTATTGCTCGTTTACTCTTTTTCTTTGTCTTTGATAGGATTCATGTAAATTGCGCAAATTCTATATAACGTGAAGAAATACACGTTTGTAGGGTAAACCTACCTATAAAAGCTAAGAATGAGAATGTGACTGAACATATAACAAGAAGGAAAACAGCATGATATAATATGAAGCCATAGAACGAAATGATGCGTGTGTGTTACATGTAATCATATTTAATTAACGCCTAATTAGAAGTCTTCCTTTGAAGTATATTTAACTTCCAGGAACAAAAAGAATAATTTGCTTGCGCTTTGTCGTAATCCCTCGATTACTGCCAAGCTTAGTTTATTTCATGGCACGCAGACGACCTGACATTATCCGATGGAACCAGCGCACTAAAATATCATAAATTGTTATAGATAGGCGAATAGACCGATTTAGGTCAGAAGGGGAACTAAAATTATAATGTAAAATATATAATAATGTGTACAGTTTAAGCAGAATATCGTTTTTTTAAGTAAATGCCATATCCAAAATGTGTTTTATGTGCTTCGTTGAACAAAGAAAAGTGTTCTAGCAGTTCGCAAGCTCGTCACGTTTTCTAAATCTAGATAAGAAGCCAAAACTCATCATCTTTGGATTATCATTATGCTCTGCTAATCTCTTAACCACCTGTGAGCGCTTGCCGTCTGGAGAGCAAGGAAAAACGTTGTCTTATTTTTGCTTCTTGTTCCATAGTTTTTATTCATTCATTTACTTATTTCATGGTTTAAGGAATCTTATTACAGCCAGCTTTTGAAAGTGCATTCACTAATACTCTGCTATACGTTTGTCAAAATCAAAATTTTCAAAGACACATAGATATAGAACTAAAGATATTGAAATCCATCATTCATAAGGCCCAGATATAACTGTTTGAACAGATTTTTATGAAATAAAAAAGGAGAAATAAACAATTTTATTTATTTATTTTATCAAAAGTAGCGTTGTACTTCGAAATCTATCTGTGTTTTCCACTCAATCTCTGGAATCTGACATTTTGGAGCTACCGAGACCGTTTGTCTTGTAAACCCTTTGAACTATTTCCGTTTTTTGCTGATTTATCGTGCTATGAGAATTATGAATTTTTAGAAATACCGACGTGATTGGTCAATTATTCACCGTAAAATATTTTGAATTTAGTGTGTCTGAAATGTAATATTTTTTTGGGTATGAATATAGCGTCCTTTGTTTATTGTAGAAAAATCCACCCGCTAGAATGTTGAAAATACGCACAGGCACAAACAAACAAATACCCGGGAATAAACGTATGCAAACAAAAGCTGGCATAGACACAGACATATACACTGTTTCCTCTTCCTTTCCCTCTTTTAGTGAGACGACTGGACTGCAAAAGGAAGCAATTGCATGCTGTGCTTTTGGCCCCAGTCGTAGCCTTTTTCACTTTTATTACCTTTTTCTATCTATCTATCTATCTTTTTAAACTTTGTATCTTCTTCATTTCCTTTTTTTGTTATATTTTCCCCCTGGTTCTTGCTACACCATGACCCTTGCATGACCGGCAGACGAATAATTCAAATCTAGGCTATGCATTAGCTAACGTATGAATGAGGCGGAATAAAATTTACACTGCCACACTCACAGCTGGATATCCCTCTTTCTTTCACTCTGTCTGTCTGTCTGTCTGCTGGTCTGAGGGTTTGTCTGACCGTCTGTCTTTCTGTCTGATTGTTTGTCTGTCTGTCGCTCAATCTCTGTCTCTCTGTCTATTTTGTCTGTCTGTTTGTCTGTATGTCTGTCTGTCTGTCTGTCTGTCTCTCTCTCTCTCTCTCTCTCTGTCTCTCTCTCTCTCTCTCTCTCTCTCTATATATATATATATATATATATATATATATATATATATATATATATATATATATATATATATATATATATATATGTATATATATATATATATATATATATATACATATATACATATATATCTCTGTGTGTGTGTACGTGTGTGTGTGTGTGTCTGTGCATATATATGTATGTATATATATTCACTTATATATTTCACATATGCTTATATATATATATATATATATATATATATATATATATATATG
>NC_091550.1:20885365-20892865 GCF_042767895.1 Penaeus vannamei | reverse complement strand
CCTTTATCTCTCTCTCCCTTCTCTCTCAGATCAACAAATCCACACAAACGCATCCCATTTTCAGCCTATCCATCCATTATTTATCCATCCATCTATCCTTCCCTCTATCCACCACTCCACCCAAAGACCCATCCATCCATCCATCCACTCTCCCACCCATTATCCATTCCTTCACTCATCATTCTCTCCATCCTACCCACCTCCCCTCTCTCTTAGACAACAAACTCACTCACACACATCCCAGTTACAGCCTGTCCATCCATCCTTCTATCCATCCATCCATCCACCCATTCTTTCCTCCCTCCCTCTATCCATTCATCCATCCATCCATCTACTCAACCATCCGCCCCATCCATCTCTCCATCTTTCTCTCCTCTCAGACCAACACATTCCCGCACAAGCATCCCACTTACAGGTTATCCATCCATCCACCCACTCACCCACCCACCCATTCTGCCTCCCTCCACCCTTCTATCCTTCCATCCACCCATCTATCCATCCATCCACCCTTCCATCTCTCCATCTTTCTCTTCTCCCAGACCAACCAACTCACGGAGACACATCCCAGTTACAGCCTGTCCATCCATTCATGCAGGCACTCACCCATCCCTCCACCCTCCCTCCCGCCGTGTATACATCTATGTATACATCTATCCATCCACCCACCCCTTCCTCCCTCCATCCATCCCCCCATCCATCCATCCACCCATCCATCCCTCCCTCCCTCCATCTCTCCCTCCCTTCCTCTACCCATCTATCCATCTACCTACTCATCCCTCCCTCCCTCCCTCCACCCATCCAACAGTCTATCCACCCATCCACCCATCTATCCATCCACCCACACATCCTTCCCTCCATCCCTTCATCCACCCATCTATCCATCCACCAACCCCTCCCTCCATCCATCCACCCATCTATCCATCCCTCCCTCCCTCCCTCCATCCATCCGCCCATCCATCTCTCCATCTTTCCCCTCTCTCAGACCAACCAACTCACGCACACCCATCCCAATTATAGCCTCCCTTGTATCGCCTCGAGTGGAAGTACCTCGATACAACCCCTAATACATCTTCCAGCTCAGCCAATGGCAAGCTAATGGTTCCTGTCTGCCTGTCTTGGGAGGAGCTCTTTTTTCTCAAGATGAATCCTGTATTCCCCCCCCCCCTCCACCCCAGCCCCCACCACACCCCCATCCTTCCCTTCTTCCCGTTATCTCTCGGTAAACTCCAATATTTTGTGATGAATGGATAAGACCTCTAAGGGGTACGTGTTTGTTTTTGTGTTTTTGTTTGTTTGTTTGTATTTTTTTATACTTTTCTTATTCTTATTCATTTTCTTCGGAATATGCTTTGGAATTCCTTTGCACAGACGAGTCGGGGAAGGATGCGACAGTGGTGATGTTTTTCCTCCAAACATGGACATCTTTCTTAAACATCTTTGCCTCGTCTCACTGTTTACTTTTCTCCTGTTTATCAACGTCTATGTTTTTTTTTCTTCTTCTCCTCCACTTCTCCAGTCCTCTCTTCCTCTTTTCGACGCCCTCTCAGCCACGACCCTCGGCGGAAACAAAGAGATACAGCCATTCCCAGGTAATTATATTTCAATTACATTTCCCTTTTTTATAGATCTCGTAAAAACCCGGGCCGTCGCCGTAAATCAAAAGATATGTTTTATAATTTCAATTAAATACGACCGATAAAGTCAGATTTCCAGTCCATTTAGCTATACGTGTAAGGTGTATTTCAACCAGGCCCTTTTATCACGGGATTTATGGCGCAGATTCGCACACATTCAGCAGCGGATAGGGAATAAATTCAGGTGCGTCTCGGTCCTGATATTGTTATGATTTAGAGGACAACTTGCAGCCTCGTCGTAAGAATTTGGGCGTCGGTGAAATGAACGTCACAGAAGTGGAGTATTTGAATGATAGCTGGTGAAGGTTATGAATCTGGTTATTTAATGGACGGTGTGCAGTCTGACGATAAGCGAAATGGTGGCAATAATAATTATCCTTTTTTGATGTGTGCGTATGATGAATTATGATTTGGTTGCACTGAAGTAAAAAATGACATCAATATATGCAACTATATATCTGCATTTCTATCTTTCTATTCATCTATTTATTGTTATCCATCTTTCTATCCACCTACTGGTCTATATGTATCACTCTATCGCTCTATACGTATAATGTATACTGACTAGCACACACACACACACACACACACACACACACACACACACACACACACACACACACACACACACACACACACACACACACACACACACACACACACACACACACACGCACACACACACACACACACACACATAACGAATGAGAGATATAGATATATTCTTCGGAAACAGCATTAAACCTCCTTAATATCCGGTCACTGTTTTTGATGAGCCTCTCCCCCTGATCCCTCGCAGGAGATATTCTTCCAGCCAGGCTCTTTCCCTCCCTGTCGTCTTTGAGAATATCGAACGCCGACGTCTTTGATCTCTCTCCTTTTTCTTTATCACGTTCTGTCCTTGCTTATCAGTACTATATCGACGTGGCTTCCGGAGGCTTCTGAGACGCTTACATCATCTCATACTTAGTGGCATCCTATCATCCGTCTATGAATATGTTTATCTAGTTTATTGTTATTAGATCTATTCTTTAGACCATATTAGGTAGCTTAACAGTCTTGCAATCTTTCATTTAAATTTTTAAGGGTATTTCACCATAACACAAAAACTCCAAGAATTTTTAATTCATTTATCTATAAAGTTTTATTCTTTCGGAATGAATTCTGTATTTCTCTCCCTCTCTGCATAAACGTTATTAACTGTCATTAACTTTCGATCCGTTAACTATTTTTGTTACAATATCATCACTTTCATCTTGGTATTCCTTATTATTGCCTCGTGTTCGGAGTTGTGTATTCAGTTGTAGTTCTTATTGTGACTCTTTGTTCTAATGTAATTCCTCAATGTTTTTTTTTTTTTTTCTCTCTAGTACTTCGTTTGATCCATTATTTATCAATTCAATTTGATCGTCTGCGTATAACTTGTAACAAGGGAATTCTTGTGTGATTCCCTCTTCCGTATCGTCTCCTTCTTGCACATTCATTGCTTCATTGAATTTCAAAATTGTCTGTCGCTTCTCACATTGTCCAAAATGCGTATAATCTATCATAGTTCTACTAATCCTTATTTCTTCGTTCAAGTAAAGTTCTTTAGTTTCTTTGTCACCATTTTCCACTATGATTTCGTCTAATCTCAAATCGTCTGCATATAGTATATAAGCTAAGGGATAATAGTATGTCATATCTCGGTGAAGGAAAATTGGTAACTCAACTCAGGGTTTGGAGAACTCCGATTCGCCGTTTCTTTCTCTCTTTCTTTGTTTTTCTTTTTCTTTTTTCCAACAGTCGATACTTGATACTACTATTTACATATGTCTGGAATATTACATATATTATTTTGTTGCATATCCATATAACTTTATCGTCATCATTATCATTATTTTCTCAAAAGAAACCTAGCGTATCGGAGTACTTCAGAGGTGTGAGTTGCCGGTTTTTCCTTTCCTGAGACTGGACGGAGTGTAGTTTCTAACCTCTTCTTCATAACCATCAGCTTCTGAACGTGCCATTCATCCTCGTACTCTCCCTTGCTTTTGTGTCCTTTAACAGCTATGCAAATCTCTCTCTCTCAGTTGCAATTTTTTCGGTGTACTTTCTGTGTAGGTAGTCTGCCATAGACATTTTTTTTTTTTTTTTACAAAAAGAAATCACATTTTACCTGCGTTCCATAAACATTCATCATCAGAAATTCTTGCACCAGTTCTTCAAGAAAAGAAAAGAAAACAAAAAGAAAGAACACCACCACAACAAACACACAAAAGTAATCACAATACGAAAACCAAGCTCTCCGAAATGACTCTCTCGGAAGCGCAGCGTGCAGTCGCATTCTTCGCAGCTCACTCATTCCCCGAGAGCGAGAGGGAGTCGGAGCGATGGCCTCAAATCACACTAAACCACCGACGCTTAGGACGGAGGCTTTCTCGAGGTCTTCTCCCGGCGTCTCGCGAGCATGCAAAGGAGGCCATATTATCTTGCAATCACTCATAATCCGGAAGGCTCTTACTGCAATTTCCCTTAAGGTTTTATTCTCTCGCGGGTAACGGAGGCCGGAGGTGGCGGGAAGGGTTGGGTGGGGTGGGGGTGGAGGGGGTGGTATACTGTTGTTTGGGATTATTTTGTGACTTACGATGTAATGTGTGTGTGTATGTGTGTGTGTGTGTGTGTGTGTGTGTGTGTGTGTGTGTGTGTGTGTGTGTGTGTGTGTGTGTGTGTGTGTGTGTGTGTGTGTTTACTACGCACATACCGGTATATAAGTAAAAGTGTTTTATCATTGGTTATTCGGTGCTATCCTACATCGTCATCATTATCCCTAATAAGTCTTCTCCCAGCAAAAGCTTTTAACGAATGAAACATAAACTACAAGAAATACTTCCTACCGAAACCAAGTAGGGTATAGTATCATGACACGAAGATATATTGTTGCTGAAATCAGTAGCTGGCATGAAGCTGCTAAGTGTGTTAAGTTTGAATAAAACATTGATTAAAGCCAATGGATTAGCAGGGCCTCCTCGCTTTCAATCGGTGCAACATGCAGACTTATTGATATGTTAATACGCGTTTTATCCTTTGTTCGCGAATTGCTCTGGGAAACGGGGCTAATTCAGTATTATTTTAAACTGATCCTATTCAGTATTTCCACTCGTTTGTTGATTAGATTGATTTGATTGATTTCATAAATTCCTTTGTTTATTTGATCTATTTGACTGCTTTCAGTTGTTTATTTTTCTTTTCATGATAACTACGTCCAGAAATTTCGAAGCTCGTATCAGTAAATTACGTTGATATATTGAATCGTTTATGGAAATTATGATGATGATGATGACGGTGGTGGCTGTAATAATTGATAATAATACTAATAGATAATGACTGATCAGAAAGGCGGGACTAATGATGAAAAAATGATGAACTCGATGATTATTGATAACGATTCTAATTATATAATACGTTGGCATTGTTATAACGATGACAAAGGCAAGGCCGAACACAGCAAAACCTCTCGACCTAAAAATAGTTATCGGAAAACCGGCCCAAGTGAACGCTGCTCTCCGGATTTATCAAAACTGCCGCCCGCGTTATGTATCGTTTGGAATTACCTCGATGGCCGCGAATTAGTGTTGTGTCGCGTTCAGCTGCCGGTCCCATTTTCACTCTATTTGAAACACTGCGATCGCCGCGCCATGAAGCTCTCGAACCGACGGCAGGAAAAGCTTCGATACCTCCCTCATTTTCGGAGTTAATTATCCTCGTCCACCGCTGCGGTCTCTGATGATGCGAGTCATTTTTTGGGCCGCGATCGACGAGGGCGAGGCGGAGCGGGAATCGCTAATGAGCCTCAGCGGGAATGGCGGCGCAGCTTCGGGAATGGGGCGCAGTTTCGGGAACGGCGACGCAGCTTCGGGAACGGCGACGCAGCTTCGGGAACGGCGGCGGTTTCGGGAACGGCGACGCAGCTTCGGGAACGGCGACGCAGATTCGGGAACGGCGACGCAGCTTCGGGAACGGCGACGCAGCTTCGGGAACGGCGACGCAGTTTCGGGAACGGCGACGCAGTTTCGGGAACGGCGACGCAGCTTCGGGAACGGCGACGCAGCTTCGGGAACGGCGACGCAGCTTCGGGAACGGCGACGCAGCTTCGGGAACGGCGGCGCAGTTTCGGTCATGGTGACGTAGTTTCGGGAAAGGCGCGGCAGCCAAGGATCGCGTACCCTGGGAGCGCGTGTACGTAATGGGGAGCTAGTTTTCCGTCCTCCTTTTTCTCTTTGTTTAATTACCCTTTCTTTAGGATTGTTGCGTTTTATTCTCTCGGTCTTCCCTGTCCCTTGAGGGTCGTTGTGTTTCTTTATCTCTTTCTTTATTTTTTTCCTTATCTCCGTTTGTTCTTTGTATTTTTCCCCTGTTCCCTCTCTCCTCGTCCGTTTTTTTCCTAATCGTACCTTAACTCTTTATCATTTCCTTCGCTCTCACCCCCTTCTCCCCTTTCTCTCACACGCCTCCTTTTATTTCCCCCCTCTCATTTATATTTCTTGCCCTGTTCTCTCTTCTCTCCTCGTCCGTTTTCCCCCCTCATCGTGTCTTAACTCTTTGTCATTTCCTTCGTTCTTCTTCGCTTTCATCCCCCCTTTTTCACTTTTATCTCACACGCCTACTTCTATTTTTTCTTCTTTGTATTCTTCCCCTGTTCCCTCTTCTCTCCTCGTCTGTTTTTTCCCTCATCGTGTCTTAACCCCTTATCATTTTCTTTATCACTTTCACCCTCTTTCTCCATTTCCCTCACACGCCTCCTTTTGTTTTCCTCCTCTTCTTTGTATTCTTCTCCTGTTACCTGTTCTCCTCTCACCCATGAACTCTTTATCATTTCCTCCGTTTTTCTTCGTTTTTTACCCCCTTTCTTCCCTATCTCTCACACGCCTCCTGTTTTCCTCCGCTTCTTTGTATTCTTCCCCTGTTTCCTCTTCTCTTCTCATCCATCAAATCTTTATCATTTCCTTCGTTTTCCTTCATCATCACCCCCTTCTTCCCTTTCTCTCAAACGCCTCCTTTTATTTTCCTCTTCTTTATATATATATATATATATATATATATATATATATATATATATATATATATATATATATATATATATATATATATATATATATATATATTCTTTGCAATGGCGGTGGGGGTTCGAATCCCTGTCAGAGAGGTTATAAATTATACACACACTATTTATACACCTATTTATTTATCCGCCTCTCTCTCTTTCTCCTTTCTCTACCCCTGTTTCCTTTTATCACATCTTTTTCCTTCTCTTTCACCCCCCCCCTTTCTTCCCTTTCTCTCACACGCCTCCTTTTAGTTTCCTCTTCTTCTTTGTATTTTTCTCCTGTTTCCTCTTCTCTTCTCACCCATCAACTCTTTATCACATCCTTCGTTTTTCTTCGCTTTCACCCCGCCCCCCTTCGTCCCTTTCTCTCACACGCCCCCTTTTATTTTCCTCCTCTTCCGGGCCTTTGGTGGAAAAACGACGCCTTCTGTCAGATTCAGCTCTTCGGAGGCAGCCATTACCCGACTCCCCTGTTTACATTTACTTCTCGATATTGAGGCGTCTCTTTGTAGTGGGCTTTTGGGAGTGAAGATATCAAAAGTCTCTATCGTGTTACTCTTTCAGGCGTCTCGTCATCACAGTGATGTAGTGCAGAGGATATAATTCTGTTATTTAGGTATGTAGCATTGGTCTTCCTTTGCTCTGCCCGAAGAGAAATGCAACAGAAAGTGGCAAAGGCAGGGATGGGTGTAGCATAGCCTCCTCTTCCTTCATGTTCGTGGGGGAGAAGTGTCACAGCCACACTACCTATCTGTTATCTTAGTCTTCTCTCTCTCTCTC
>NC_091550.1:20844360-20851860 GCF_042767895.1 Penaeus vannamei | reverse complement strand
ACACACACACACGCACACACGCACACACACACATATATATACATATATATATATATATATATATATATATATATATATATATATATATATATATATATATATATTACAGAACACCTTACATTACAGAAGTACCGCAACTTCCATCTCTGCACTTCTATTCCCCAACAAGAACTATCAACTGGTCATTTCGTTAGGTTCCCCTCCGAATTCCACGGAACAGAATCCACTTTTTTACGAACTATATGGAAAATAATCATTTATCATTATCATTATCATTATTATTAATATATCTTTTTGACTTTAACTAACTATATATTCGACCCAGTATCCATTTCTCTCTCTCTCTCTTATTTTTTTTCATTTATAAATATATATATATATTTTGCTTTCTAAGATATTAATTACCTGTGAAATCTTTAACTTTGGTCGCCTTTCTTTTATCCCTTCATATATATAATAATGATGATGATAATGCTACTAATTATCATTACTTCACAACCTACCCAATGATTCAATCGGACACAGGATCTGGTTTATGAGCTGACCACAGTATTGCCTTCGCAAAATGGACAATTCGACATGCGCGTATGCTTTATAATAGATGAATATCGTATCATTTGGCATTTCAGCTTTCACGGTCTTTCTGGTGCATTTAGAAATTAGAACTGATTAATCTTTGGCAAGACCAGCCGTACGATTCTGATGTCTCTAGACGCCTACGCCAACATCATCTACTCTTCCCCTCGTCAGATTTAGTCAACCGCAATTCGTTGCTTTAGTCGCTTTCTCGGTTTTGCCTTGAAACCTTTGCCTTTGAAACCTTTGCCTTGAAACCTTTGTCTTGAAACCTTTGCCTTGAAACCTTTGTCTTGAAACCTTTGTCTTGAAACCTTTGTCTTGAAACCTTTGCCTTGAAACCTTTGCCTTGAAACCTTTGTCTTGAAACCTTTGTCTTGAAACCTTTGCCTTGAAACCTTTGTCTTGAAACCTTTGTCTTGAAACCTTTGTCTTGAAACCTTTCCCTTGAAACCTTTGTCTTGAAACCTTTGTCTTGAAACCTTTGCCTTGAAACCTTTGTCTTGAAACCTTTGTCTTGAAACCTTTGTCTTGAAACCTTTGTCTTGAAACCTTTGCCTTGAAACCTTTGTCTTGAAACCTTTGTCTTGAAACCTTTGCCTTGAAACCTTTGTCTTGAAACCTTTGCCTTGAAACCTTTGTCTTGAAACCTTTGCCTTGAAACCTTTGTCTTGAAACCTTTGTCTTGAAACCTTTGCCTTGAAACCTTTGCCTTGAAACCTTTGTCTTGAAACCTTTGTCTTGAAACCTTTGTCTTGGAACCTTTGTCTTGAAACCTTTGTCTTGAAACCTTTCCCTTGAAACCTTTGTCTTGAAACCTTTGCCTTGAAACCTTTGTCTTGAAACCTTTGTCTTGAAACCTTTGTCTTGAAACCTTTGCCTTGAAACCTTTGCCTGAAACCTTTGTCTTGAAACCTTTGTCTTGAAACCTTTGCCTTGAAACCTTTGCCTTGAAACCTTTGTCTTGAAACCTTTGCCTTGAAACCTTTGCCTTGAAACCTTTGTCTTGAAACCTTTGCCTTGAAACCCTTGTCTTGAAACCTTTGCCTTGAAACCTTTGCCTTGAAACCTTTGTCTTGAAACCTTTGTCTTGAAACCTTTGCCTTGAAACCTTTGTCTTGAAACCTTTGTCTTGAAACCTTTGCCTTGAAACCTTTGTCTTGAAACCTTTGTCTTGAAACCTTTGTCTTGAAACCTTTGCCTTGAAACCTTTGCCTTGAAACCCTTGTCTTGAAACCTTTGTCTTGAAACCTTTGTCTTGAAACCTTTGCCTTGAAACCTTTGTCTTGAAACCTTTGCCTTGAAACCTTTGTCTTGAAACCTTTGCCTTGAAACCTTTGCCTTGAAACCTTTGCCTTGAAACCTTTGCCTTGAAACCTTTGTCTTGAAACCTTTGTCTTGAAACCTTTGCCTTGAAACCTTTGTCTTGAAACCTTTGCCTTGAAACCTTTGTCTTGAAACCTTTGCCTTGAAACCTTTGTCTTGAAACCTTTGCCTTGAAACCTTTGTCCTGAAACCTTTGCCTTGAAACCTTTGTCTTGAAACCTTTGCCTTGAAACCTTTGTCTTGAAACCTTTGCCTTGAAACCTTTGTCTTGAAACCTTTATCTTGAAACCTTTGCCTTGAAACCTTTGTCTTGAAACCTTTGTCTTGCTCATTACCATCCCGTAGCAGCTATTATCATCTTCATCAAATGATAAGAAAAAATGTATTTATGAGAACAGGAACGAATAGAAAGACATGCAAGGTAGAGGTAAATGACTTGCCGAAAGTTTTAGCGTATCCAATAGCTTCTGCGAATGCGTTGGCGTCTCGGAACACAGCCAAGTCTCCTCCCAATCTCTGACAGAAGGTCCGAGCAGCTTCCCAAGTTACTATGAGGTCCTGGGCAAGGTACAGACACGTTCCGCTGAACATCTCATAGGGTGCAGGGCAGGCTTCAACATAAAAAAGAGGAAGATTATTCATAATATTAAAGAATAATTTTTAACCCTGGCTGAGAAGTAGCCCGCAGAAAAAGCACATTATACTTAGAATATTTTCTCCCTTTACCTGTCGACGTGTCAGTTCCCGCCTGGGTACAATTAGAATTATCGAAAAGAATGATCACACTGCTCTCCTCCAGCGCCCACACCGCCCCTGCCAACGCCCAAAGAAACGCTGCAACCACACGCATCTGCCAGCATCAAGATGGTTGTCAGTGAATATCATATTAGAATTTATATATACAAACAAAATCTGCTGCCATTTTTATGTGAATGGTAAAATACATTACATCCAATGTATGACGCCAAGTATTTTCCACTTTTAATTAGCGTCAGCGTGTTCGTGTTGTACGACAAGGAGAAAGGAAATCATACCTTTTGGGAAAGTGAAAAGCTGGACCTCGTCATACAACACGCAAGGGAGGTTGCTTGCACACTGAAATCGCCACGAGGCTCTCACCGTTTGTTTATATAGGCGGTGTCTGCCTTCATTGTGAAACCTCGGCTCGTCTTCAAAGCTATTAAAGTGTTGCCAAGAAACTTGACCAATCTGTTGTTCTTTAGGAACAAAGCTTATTTTCTAACATAAAATCAACTAAGTTTATAAACATACAAATACACACATACACACTCACACACACATATATATACATATAACTTTATATACATATATATGTTTTTATATATATATATATATATATATATATATATATATATATATATATATACATTCATACATATGTATGTATATATGCATATTCATATATACATAGACGTATATACTGTATATACACCCATACAATTTTCTATATTACGTCCGCCGCTCCGAAATCGACGATTTTGGTATCTTTGGATTCCCCTCGCTGTCCACATTGCAAGTATATAAATTTTATTGTGCGGAAGCCCCGCTATAGCGACAAACTTGGCCCCGATATCAGGGAAGGGCATGAAAGGTTCCAAGGAAAATGTGAGGTTAAATAACACTGATAATATAACCCACAGTGAAAATAACCATGGATATTCACTACCGCCCCCAACCCCCGCCGAGGAAACAAAACCTCCACCACTTATTCACGGCAGGCTGGAGCGTTACACAAATATCGTCTATGGCGGACGAAATATTAAATTACCTCGTAACATTCCCACTGAATCAGCATACTAACCTTAACATAGTCAGTACTGT
The DNA here is from genome assembly GCF_042767895.1 of Penaeus vannamei. Taxonomy (NCBI): domain Eukaryota; kingdom Metazoa; phylum Arthropoda; class Malacostraca; order Decapoda; family Penaeidae; genus Penaeus; species Penaeus vannamei. Next base: position 20,848,116 of record NC_091550.1, on the reverse strand, counting down.
ATACAGAGACGATTGTAGTATAATCAGGATGAACAAGGTATACCATGAACAGAAGAGCGGCGGTGGCCTACCTTCGTCGGCTCGGCGGGTTGCGCCTTTTTCGAGGCATCTAGTTCGTGTGCGGTCTGTCCTGCCGTGAAGATGTGGTGGATTCTTTGTTTCCTCGGCGGGTGTTGGGGGGCAGCAGCCCTCCCAGGGGGGTCGCATGAGGCACAGCCCCCTGCAATGGGAAGTCATGTGAATAACCATGGTTATTTTCACCGTGGGTTATATTACTAGGGTAATTTTCTATATTACATCCGCCGCTCCGACATCGTCGCCCCTGCTATCGGGGCCAAGTTTGTTCCTAACGGGGGTTTCGTGCAATAAAACCTACATATTTGCATTGTATAGAGTGAGAGGAATCCAACGATACCAAAGTCGTCGATGTCGGAGCGGCGGACGTAATATAGAAAATTACCTTTATATATATATATATATATATATATATATATATATATATATATATATATATATATATATATATATATATATATATATATATATATATAGGTGGATGTTACGAGGTGAATATTATCTAGGTGATCCTGTCTTTGTAAGGTATATAGAGCAGAAAGGGAATCAATGAGGATGCATAAAGTAGGTTTGGTACAGGAGAGTGCATATGCCAATGTTGAGCGAATGGCAAAGAGTTCAGTCTGTAGAATGGAGGACCCATTACTGAGTCTCGATACCTGTATATGATCCCGGCGGCCGCGGCGGCAATATCTCTCTCAGAACTCCATTCAGCTCACTGCGAGCTACCTCACCGACGTCGTCTGCAAGCTTCTCGGACCCTATCAACGAGTGCCGCCTTCGATCGTTCTCCTCTCCTCGTTCCTTCGATGTCGTCTGCGGTCGCCGAGGGGCGGGTCACTCCCGAAGGATATCTCCGGCTGCTGCTGCGTATCTGGGCTTCGTGGGCGCCGACTCTTCTGTGTGATGGGGTGCTTCGCTGATCCTGGGCGGTGTGTCCCGGTTCTCCTGGTGCTCTGCTGGTGCTTCTTTCTCGTCGGCGGTCCGGGAGCGGGACCTTCTATGGCGCCTTCTTCACCCTCTTCGAGTTGGGGAGCGCCGGCTAGTACGACCGAGGCTGGCCACCTTCCCGCTCGGTACGAGGCGCCTACGACTAGGCGTCGGGGCAATTGGGGTGCCTGCCACGGACCTTGCGGTCCACTTCAGCTTCGGCTGCCGGTTGACCTCGGTAGGGGAACGTTGGCAGATCTCCGGCAAGAGGAGAAGAGGAGGAGACTGTTTGTGAGGAAAATAGCAAGTGGTGGTTCCCAAGGATGTGGTTCTTCATACCCACGGTGAGGGGCTTCAATTCCATGGGATCGAATAGTTGGAAAAAGGTTCAAGGAGCTGATGCAATGGTATACTTTGTTATGCCAGGGGAAGACTTGGGTTTGAGTTGCTTGAGGGATGCCGATGAGTCTTCGTAGTGAGTCGCCAAATGGGGATGGTCTAGGGCTGGAAACTATCTTGCAGACATGACCCACGATCTGCTAAATTCTGGTTTGAAGGGGAACTAACAGCCTCCAGACGCAAATTCACAAGGCGTGTCCACCTAGGAGCACCGAGGATGATACGCATGCATCTATTTTGAATGGTCTCTACTTTGGTTGTTTGTTCTGGGGTAAGATATAGGATGGAAAAGGAGCTGTAATCGATTAGCGACCAGATGGCACGTCCTCTCAGGACATGGAATCCAGCACCAAGTCTGGAAGTAGTGAGACGACGTAAGACATTAATTCGAGCTTTAGTTTTTTCTAGTAGGTTTCTGAGATTGGAGGAGGAATCGTTCTAAGAGTTGAAGATGATTCTTAAACATTTGTGGGAAGTGACCCAGTCAATCTTATTTGTTTCAATGTACAGGTGTTTTTTTGGGATACAGCCTCTGATCTAGGGATCTCTTGTTTTGTCGGAATTGAGTTTAAGACCGAGGGTGTAACACTTGCTAGTAATAAGGTCTAGAGCTTGCTTGGCATGAGGAAATCGAGCTGCACCAGTAGTAATCAGCTGGAGGTCGTCAGCATAAGGAGGTGGTTGTATGGAGAGGAGTTCAGCGATCTGAAGATTAAACAAGAAAGGACTTAAAATACCTCCTTGGAGAGTAGTGCCCTTGAAACTTTACTCGTGCATTTCGATTAAGATAGTCATTAGACCAGGATAGTATCTTGCCTGAGACAAAGCATTAGCGAAAAGGCCTTCGGCATATTCGTGTTTTCTTGTTCTTCCCTTCGTTGTTCCTGTTGCAATCTGTTCGTCATGAATTCCATATACAGCATCCAGCCACTCAACACACGCATACGCTAACGCACACAAAACACCTGGGCCCGCCTACGCGAACAAGAAGACGTACACTGCAATAATATTATCGACAGACACACACACCAATCACACCTGGTGGACCAGAACAATTCCACTCACTTCAACACAAACGCACACACCTATATACGCTCACACACTCTAAATAGGACTATGTTTACATTTTCATGTTACCAAAGGCTATATAAAAATATATTATATGTAAATAAAAACAGAAGTCACCCTCAGAATCCCCAAAAGATTGACTAATCCACGCTGCAGAGCAAATTATAACAATAACAAAATGAGCGAGCTTCGGCTCCGCCAGCCACAGCTTCTGAGAGCTGCCAATCAGGGGGGAGAGAGGCCTACCGCGCTTTGTGAATATTAAAAGCGGGGAACTCTTATGAATCCTTAACTATTATGTACACTAAATATATATTCATAAAGTGCCTCACTGACCAGTACCAAATACCGGGTGGCGATAGCTAAACCCGGACTACCTCGTCTCTGGGATAGTGAATGTAAAAAAAAAAAAAAAAAAAAAAAAAAAAAAAAATGGCCAATGAGGCCAGCCCCGCCTGGTGGTCGTGGGATCTTCACTAACGAATTCTACAATGAGTGGTTTCAAGGACTAAACATCTTACAAATTTGCTCTGACTCGATTGCCTGTGATTATGGGATTACACTCGTGTAATTGCACAAGGCAGACACGCAAGTCAGAGGACGAGCAGGATGGAGATGTTCTGCGGAAAGAGGAAAAAATAAATAAAACCAAAAAAAAAAAAGCCTTATTATATTATATGTTAGCATGCTTCCATTCCTTTCTTGGGTCGTCAATCCTATCTCTTTACTCTCACACTATCAGGATAGCACAACGGCATTTTGTACATGTGTGTACATGTATGTGCATATGTATGTATATATATAAATTTATATATGTATATATATATGTATATGGATATGTGCAACACTACGCTTCCATTTCTGGTTGATTCCGACCCAAGCACTATTCCTTTCTTCCATTCCCTTTTTTATTTACCAGTGTATATATGCTTTATGTTTCTGTTACCATGCTCTTCCTTCGTTCCGTCCCACTCGCACATGGCAGACCTCGTTGTCAGAGAATTCATCCCCCCCCCCCCCGAAATGTCTATTTATACCGCTTTATTCTCTTATCATATTTAATCACCTCACCCATTTCACTCATCTGACCCCATCCCTCTTTCTCTATCTAGTTGATTTCCCCTTCGTCACCCCCCTCTTTCACTCCTTTCATCTCGATCTGCCTTGGAACTCCCAACCTCTTTAACTTGTTTGCCTTTGTTTACAGCAATCAATAAAATCAAGATAAAAACATAAAATAATAAAAGAAAATATAAAATCTATATTGTTCCAAATTTCACGTAA
>NC_091550.1:20801860-20806860 GCF_042767895.1 Penaeus vannamei | reverse complement strand
ATCATTATGGCTTACACTGCTATTACTTTTATTCATTATGATCAAAAATATTTTTGTCATTATTGTATCTTTATTACTATCATTAACATTACTATTCTCATCGTTACCTTTATTATTGTTGTCATTGCTGTCGTCGTCGATATCTATATTATTTTCATTATTGTAATTATTATCGTTATCATTATTATTCCTGTTATTACCATCATCATTGTTACTATTGTGAATTTTATTATTACGATCATTATTATCATTATGATAATAATAATTGATATTGTCGTTATCGTAATTAGTATCGTTACTAATTTGATGATGATTGTAATCAATTCTTATCATGATTATCATTTTATCATTATTGTCAATTTTATTTCTACTGCAACTATCATTATTATTATCCTTGTTATCATTATCATTTTGGTGATGATCATTATTGTTATTATTATCAATATCATTATCTTTCTTTTTATCATTATCATCATTACCATAATCATCAACATCCTCATTCTTTTTATTATCATTGCTGTTATCATTATTATTATTCCTATTATTATCATCATTGCCCTTATCATTAGCTTAGTTATAATTATTGTTAATATCTATGATAATCATTTTCGTTGTCATAGTCATTATCAATACCTTTCTTTCATTGATGTTATCATTATCCTTATTACTATTATCAATGTTGTCATCTGTAACTATTATTACTACCAGGAACAATATTATATTCATCATCATTATCATTAACAATACTGTCATTATCATCAACAGTAGTATCATCAGTATCATTAGTTATTATGAATATCATTATTAGCCTTTTATTGTTATTATTATTATTACTTTTATTGTTTTTATATTATCATTGTTACTACCATTATCATTATCATGATCATTATTATCATTATAATTCTTGTTATTATAATCATTATTACTATCACATTATCATACAACCTCTACCATCATCGTCACCATTGTCATCATCACCATCATATTAAGAAAAATCTTTGGTCCTTAGTCTCCGCGTGACCCTGCTCAAACAAGTCTTCATTAAGTGAACACGGATCAGGTAACAAGACTTGACGAGAGAACAATATCTTCCGAGAGGTTTTGCGAAAAAGAGTCAGATTAAGAGAGAGAAGGAGGCGGGGCTTGCGAAAGTTAGCAGGGGCTTAGCAGAAAGAGCATGATTAAGAGTGAGAGGGAGAGAGGGAGAGAGGAGGATGGGACTTGGTGGGGAGAGAGCGGGGGGAAGGTGAGAGAGGAAAGAGATTGGGGAGGAGAGAGGGATGGCAGTGGGAGGAAGAGATAGGAGAGGTAGGGAGGGGAAAGGGAGGAGGAGATAGGAGAGGAGAGAGGGATGGGAGTGGGAGGAAGAGATAGGTAGGGAGGGGAAAGGGAGGGATGGAGAGAAGTGGGAGTGGGAGGGAGGAGGGAGACGGAAAAGGGATGGAAGGGAGGGGGTGAGATGGGAGAGGAAGGAGGGTTGGGGAAAAGCAGGAGGAAGGAAGGGAGACACAAAGGGAAGGTGGAAGGGGAGACACGAGGGAGGGACGGACGGAGGGCACGAGGAAAAAGCAGGAAAAGGAAGGGAAGGAGGTTGGGAGAGAACTATAAAGGGGGTAAGAGAGTAAAGGTGGTAGGGGGGAAATAGCGGCGAGTTAAAAGAGAGGAAGGGATGGATGGAAAGAATGAAGGAGGGATTCGAGAGAGGAGGGGGGAAGAGTGAGAGAGAGAATGAGAAAAAGAGTTATAAGGGAGAGACAGAGAAGCAAGATAAGAATACATGGGAGCATGAAAATAAGGAGTGAGAGATAAGCCCAAGTAGTTAATTCGAGAGGCAAATATACAGATAAAGACAGACAAACAAACAAAACAAAAAAGGTAAATAGACTGATAGTTTACAGACGGCTAGGAAGGCAGACATGCAGAAACAGCCAGTGGCAATATGAGATATAGGAGCAACGTAGAAACGGTACCAAGAGCTGATCTAATATCACGCGGGAAAAGGGGGAATATGATAATCCAACAGAATCTAAAGGGGAAGAATGATAATCTAACAAGATGCAAACACTTGCAATAAGATGTCAACGGCCCATCAAAATAAGGAATGGGGTGGGGGGATAGGACCGGCCCGAAACTAAGGAATCCAAATCAACCGTAGAAAACTGGGGGAAGCGACAGTAGATGATAGAGTAGAGAGTAAAATGGGGTTCTAAAAAGACCTGGAGCCGCGTAACGAAAGGGAAAATACGTCGGTGAGGGCAATGAAGCGCTGTTTGCAAAATGCAGGAGAGGGTGTAAGGATCCAATAGCTTTAAACCAGAGAGTGGATGAACGAAAGAGAGGAACTGGGACAAGCATAGGTTATCGAGATGGAAAGGGGAGAGTGAGGGATGGAGGGAGGGGTAGGTGTGAGGCATGGGGGTCAGGTGGGAGGCAGGTATGGGGGTCAGGTAGATAGACAGGGAGGGAGGAAGGGAAGGATAGGGGGAGGAAGGAGTGAAGGGAGTATGAGAGAGATGGGGTTGAGGGAGGGAGGGTGTGATAGGGAAGAGGGAGGGATGGGGGTGAAAGAGGGAAACAGAGGTTAGAGAGAGAGATCGGTAGATTGACGAGTAGATAAAGAGGAGCGAGAAGAAATGCTTGTCTCACGGGATGATACGCGTATAGATAGCAATTAAAGCAAAGTCGAGAGTTTGGTGACGTATACATACTGTTTCATAGCGCTATTGATTATTCAGATGTCCTCGTGCCCGTAAACAGGACATGGATTTCTGTTTCAACACGCTCCCTTGGCGACCAAACACGATGGTTGGTGGGAAAGGTGAATACTGTACAGTGATTGAATTACTTACTTAGTTGCTCGCTCGCTCGCATACACACACACACATACACACACACACACGAACGTACAGATACACGCACACATGAATGCACAGGCACACACACACACACAGCTACCCATCTCCCAACACATAGATACATACATGCATACATCACACAATATACACACAAACCATTACCTATCTTCCTCACCACATGTAAGTAAACTCTATGTCCGTATAGACGCTTCAATCAGGGACGTGGCGGAAGTAAAAGATTCAAAGAATAGTGATGGAAAAAGGCAAGATTTTCCCCAACACAAAAAAGGCGTAAACCGGCATCAAACGCCAAGCCAAAAGGATTAATTATAAAGATTGCGTCACACAAAGTCAAAAAGGTAGTGGATTGATAATAGGGAAATCACTAAGCTTCTGAGAAAAGCGGTTATCAACAGGAAGAGACAAAGGTGTTGTGATTAGCTTTTGTGCGCTTGTCTCTTATATGCACATTCAGATACAGAGACATACACACGCACACAAGCAAACGCATATAGACATATACACACACACCTAACTGATTCCATGAACTTTCTTGAGGGAAGCGGTAGAGTAATACTGATAATTAACGTTGGCAAGAACACTATTTACAGGTTGATAAAATACGGCTTTGAACTTCAACTCAATTTGAGCACAAGATTCTTTCCATCGTTTCTGGTTAACTTCCCTCATCAGTGATACCTAAATCCAACTAACAGTCAACATTATCGATCTTTATTTATATCTATCTATATCTATATCTATATACATGTATATATATATAATATATATATATATATATATAATACTTAAATTTTATACTTTAAATTAAGAAATAATAGCAAAACGACTAAATATCAGACATTCAGGCACAGTAATGTAAATCGCAACAACACTGAAGTACAGGAGAGGACCAAAAGTGACAGACATTGGGTTACCCCAGTCGGATCCAGATGCATATTATATATATATATTTATATATATATATATATATATATATATATATATATATATATATATATATATATATATATATATGAAACTGAGATTCTAGGGTTAAAAAAACATTAAGATTAAGGCCATGTAATTTGAATACATAAAAGAACCATAAATTGATTGTTACCAACCTAAGAAGACAAAGAAAACGATTTTCACAATTCAAAATAATTTCTGATATAGGGTTTGTCTAGTTAGTTTTAAATTACTGTTTCTAAATGAGAATCCTTTTCGTTCCTCAGTACGTATAAAAAGATTCCGGGATGTTTTCCTAATGTATATTAGAGCTACCACGCGAGCATTTGTAAATAATTGTGGACCGTAAAGGCTTAGGAATTTTATATTTGAATTTGACTAGATTGCCAACAGGTAAGGATGTAGTGAATATCATCTTAAGTTTTATTATGAAGTAATTATTTAATGAAACTATGTGAGCATAAGTAAGGTTATTTCATATAAATATCATTCTTAGGAACGATTAAGGGAATTACTGGGACTAAAAGCACAAGCACTTAATGAAATCAATCGGAAACTCATTTTCCATAAGAATGTTTGTTGTGAAGCCAATTTCTTTAGGGATTTTCAAATAATTCTCAGAGACCTTGTGGGCTCCATGAATTAATGATCGAATCAAAATTCCCGTGTATTTCGCTGGAATGCAAGGATCAAATTCAGTGGGAAAGCCAAAGTAGGTGGGCTTTCAGAAGACAGGAGTTATAAAAGTGTTTTCATCCCTGGATATATCAACATCTAAGAAGGGTAGTGCCTATGTTACCATTAATTTTCATGCTATGTAATTTCCCTAAGAATTTATTGATATGCTCTTGAGATTTAGATAATAGTGTGGCATCATACTTATAATAGTGAAATGTTTAAAATCTGTTGAACAATTATTCAGCCATATTTGCTAAAGTAGGACCTAAAAGCGTCCCGTTGCTGCACCCTCAATCTATTTATATAATTCAAAAATAAAATGTCTCCAGCAGCTATGCCCAATAACTCTTTAAAATAATTCTTATTTCAGCCAAAATGCGGTTACAATTATCAAATAATGACTTTATAAAAATGTTTTCACTTATTGGTACATTTGTGAACAAACTTGCAAAAAACATATTTATTAGCCTAGGGAATATCTATTAGGTTTTGAACAAA
>NC_091550.1:20794360-20796860 GCF_042767895.1 Penaeus vannamei | reverse complement strand
TAAGCGAGCCGTCATATCATGCGGGCAAGGATTTATTTTGCAAATGCAGTGTTGTTGGAGTACAAAGTTACTGCTGTAAGTGGGTAAAACAAGACAGAGTGGATTTTGTAGTGGGCTATTCTACTTATGAAATAAAGTAATAATAATAATAATAATAATAATAATAATAATAATAATAATAATAATATCTACTGACAAGTGGATGATGACTACCAATACAAAAGGCAATCAGGATACTCATAAATTTTACCAAAACCCCTTTTTCGCAAATCGTAATTTCAGTATCCCCCCTTTAATCCCAGGGTATGTAAAAAGCAACAAAAACAAACAGCCATAAAATACCCGAGTTTAGCACGAAGGAAAAAAATCCTGACGCTAGAAAAATGAAAAGCCGGTCTTATATCCCATTCCCTGAAGAAATTGGCCGGGCTTGTTTCACTAGCTTACGAGTGGCGTCAGAAGGAGGAGAATGAAGCACCGCTGCCCCGAGGCGTGATATGCGCAGCGTAAAGAATTAAGCGTCTGGACTGCTCTTGCATTAATAAGTTACGATCCCCTTGCGAAAAAAATAAAAAGGAAAGAGCGAAAACTGCAAAAGATAAAATACACAACGAAGACAACAAAAGCGCGCACCACACGCACCTGAAAGCGAGATGCTAATGCGGGAGATGATTGTCTAGGCGGAGGAGAGGCGGATGTTAACCACTGAGGGTTTGTATTCGCTAATCACCTGAGAGGGTTCTGAGCCTTTGCTAATTACCTTGCAGGATTCCACGATAATCAGCGGCGAGGCTGGGTAATCAGTGAGGAAATAATATCCCTTGTCAAGGACACCTTTGTTAAACGAAGTTCTTATTCTCACTTGTGCGAAGGAGAGGGACAAGCATTTCGTGGAAAACAGATAGAAAGATAGGTACATAGGCAGACAACTACCTAGCTAGATTGTTACACATAAAGATAGAGAGAGCAAAATGCGATTGATTCTCAGGACGACAGAATCCCAGAAAGGGGGCGAATAAGGAGTGATATATATACTGTATATATGTGTGTATATGTATATATATGCATACATACATATATATATATATATATATATATATATATATATATATATATATATATATATATGTATGTATGTATGTATGTATATATGCATGTATATATATGTATAAACATATACATATACGTATAAACATATACATATACGTATATATATATATATATATATATATATATATATATATGTATATATATAAATATATATATATATATATATATATATATATATATATATATATATATACATATGTATATATATATATATATATATATATATATATATATATATATATATTCATATATATATATGAATATAAATATATATATATATATATATATATATATATATATATATACATATATAGATATATATATTTGTATATATATATATATATATATATTTATATATATATATCATCGACCAAATTAATAAAGAGTTCAATGACATATTAAAAGAAGCTGCGCTTGAAGTAAGCAGCAAGAACGACAATCGAAGCTCCAGCAAGCTCTCGGTAGAAACTAAACAGCTTATGCAAAAACGTAGAGCCATGAAAGTATCGTCAAACAGGGGCAAGATAGAATTGGTTGAACTAACAAAGACCATAAATAAAAAGAAGAGGGAAGATGTACGGAAATTCAATACTTAAATAATAAATGAAGCAATGATTTCAGGTATCAGCATGAAAGCAGTTAAAAGAAGACTAGGAATAGGGAGAAATCAAATGTATGCAATTATGAAACCAGACGGAGAAGTAACATATAAGAAGAATGAAATCATCAAAGTAGTAGAAGACTTTTACAGGGATCTATACAACTCAAACGAACAGCCACGAATAGAAGCAAACGCGTTAACTAGAGACGTACCTAATATCACAAAAGAAGAAATAAAAAGAGCACTTAAAGGCATGAAGAGAGGGAAAACACCAGGCGAAGACGGAATTAGTATAGACCTCATATTAGATGCAGGAGACATCGCAACAGTGAAACTAGCCAATCTTTTTAACAAATGTCTTCTCAGCGGAAAAAAACGAAAGCCTGAAAAAATGCAATAATTATCTTGTTACACAAAAAAGGCGATAAAAAGGATTGCAAAAATTACTGACCCATAAGCCTCCTTTCGGTTACTTACAAACTGTTCACGAAAGTCATTACAGCTCGCATCTCTGACAGTCTGCCTAGCCAACCTAGAGAACAGGCAGGCTTCCGCAGCGGATTCTCAACAACAGATCACATCCACACGCTCACCCAAATAAGAGAAAAAGTAAACGAATATAGGAAACCCCTGTGTATGGCATTCATCGATTATGAAACGGCATTTGACTCTGTACAAATACCAGCAGTATTAGGTGCTATTCGACAACAGGGAGTAGAGGAGGTATATTGTAATATATTGGAAGATATATACAAAGATGGGACAGCAACCATCAAGCTCCACACGGAA
>NC_091550.1:20602074-20609574 GCF_042767895.1 Penaeus vannamei | reverse complement strand
CTACATATTTAAAAATGTACTTGAGACACAGGCTGCGTTAGCCTATTATCATGCATTTGTCTTATGTTAGAATTTACATTCTAAACTGCTCTTCTATGCAACTCAATGAACTGATCACAACAGGCGCCTAAATAAATATCCTTTCTTCATCACCGTTCTTATAATCTAATGTTGGAAGGTGTAAAAAATTTCAATTGATTATACTCCATATAAAAATGATTATTTTTGTTAGAATTTCTACTGTTTTGGTACTAATTAGATTGACTATATTCACACAGGCAATTTCACCGTTTGATGATTTAAACGATATTTAAATGTAAAATTGAATAAAAGTTGGAGGTTTATCTCATTTTTGAGAACCACATGATATGTATTATTTCACAATTTTGCAATACAAATAAAGTGTGTTTAATCTTTATCTCACAAAATATTCAGCCAAACTATTTGGAATAAATTGTTTTGGATTAAATGCACCTGGTAGCTGTTACCCCGTATTGAGATTAACAGACCTCCCGTGCCAGTTATTTCATGTCGAAGTATTTTTTAATTACATATAATTCACTCACGCACACACACACATATACATATTCACACACAAAACCGTACACACACACACACACACACACACACACACACACACACACACACACACACACACACACACACACACACACACACACACACACACACACACACATACACACATAACCGTACACACAGATGGTATTGCATACAAACAATCAATAATGATAGTGAAAAGGGAAAAGAAATCAGCTGCATAAAACTGATAGATAAAGAATGCGGCGTCTTAATATGTGTGTAAGTATGTGAGCGTGATTCTCGCGTTGACCGAAGGTACCTGTGGAAAAGGTGGGGCGTTTACTTCTACGATCTAACCTTGAATATTTATTGCTTGACTTGTCATTGCAATTTCTAAAGTATTATTCCAGTCCTTTTAGTGTCTTAAATTTTATGTAACAAATTTGTTTGATTACTGTAATAACCAAACTATAAAATAGTCCAACAATAAATACATGGATAATGAAATTAAACAAACACTATAAAAGGGTGTACCATATCTGCCTTTGAAATCATAACAAATAGTGATGAGGGAGGAGAGAAAAAGATATCAGCTCCTGATACCATCTACTTGCAAGGCTTTCAAAATATTCTGATTTCTTGATCTCTCCTGATATCTAGATTAATGAGACTGAAACGTGAAGGGGGTGATAGCAGTGTTTTCATTAACTGATCTGGATTAGTTCCAACTTATGATTGAATCCTTATATGTAACGGAAACGGTAAGTAAGCATTAGTACACACACACATGTATTTGCCATTCTTTAAAAGTCATGTTATCAATCATTACCCTATTTCATGCCTAAATTAATTGACTTCAAGTCAATCATCATCATCATTATCATCGTCATCATCATCTTCATCATAGCATCCAAGTTGATTTTTTATTTGTATCATTACCTTTATAGCGATTATAAAGATGGTAATAATGACATTGATGGTGAATGGCAATAAAAGATTGCATTTATTATATTCACATACAGATATATTTTTTCGCTTTTAATGGGAGGGATTTCAAGTTGTCAGTTTTCTGTAGCTAAAAAGAAAAAGAAAAAGAAAATTACTACGCTAAGAATTAATCAACAACGTTTCTGTTAAATATCATATGACGTGCTACAAAATACGCTGTCAGCCAGAATATAGGAAAGGCTGTAAAGCAACTGAAGATTCTTTCAGTGAGAAAAGCAAAACTGACAATGGTCTTATTTTACACCATGGACGCTGTGAAGGCGATTGTCTAAAGATATAAACAGCAAAGCCATTCCATGACCGTCATTCCATGCTTAATTTTCCTCTTAAATAGTTATTGTGCAGTCTTTCAAAATGTTAATTAAGCGTTAACAAAGTATTATTCGACATAATCATCACGAGAGGGCTGTCAGTTGCAGCACAGCAATAGCGGTTTTCATATTACACAATATTACCTGGAGTAGAAAACACTTGCAAGGGGCTGTATTGAATACCGTGTACCCGAAGGCACTTTGAGGGATGCCGGTTAAATCTACGGGTTAGTTATCCACATTTCATTACTTTCAACCGTCAGGGTTAAGACTTGTTTGAAACTTTATTAGATAGGATAGATTCGTTTTTTCCCCAAATTCGATTGATATGCCAAGTGTAATTAATCTGACCTGATTACAAAAGTTTAGTGCATTTAGAAATATTTACCCTCTCTATACATGATTGCCTTCAAGATATAAGCTAAATGTTTAAAGCCTGAAGATATTTTCAGAGACTTTCTCTCTGCAGTAACCGAAATATGCATGAAACTATAGTAGTGAAAACATTTTTTTCGGATTAACCCTGATAAAATCTACGGGCCGACCATCCACATTTCATTTAATTGAACTTTTCTATACTTTTATTTGAAGATGCTTCTAATTAGTTATGGTAGACCCAGGTTTGTATTCTTGTTTTTATTGATTTTCCTTTTCTCATCCGACATGAACTCAAATTAGAATTTAAAACCAAATCGCTTACCTTCTATGAACCAAATATATAATATGCATTGCCATTTGCCCTCAGTGTACAATTTGTTCAGATATCATAACGAGCTTTAATAACTAACACCTTAAGAAATTAATGTGCCTACCTCCTCCCTTTTATAGTTTATATCAAACGTGCTGAAAACATTTATTGGATTACACCTGATAAAGTCTACGGACCGACCATCCATATTTCATTTAATTGAACTTTTCTATACTTTTATTTGAAGATGCTGCTAATTAGGTATGGTTGACCCAAGTTTGTATTCTTGTTTTTATTGATTTTCCTTTTCTCATCCGGCATGAACTCAAATTAGAATTTAAAACAACATTGTTTACCTTTTCTGTGTCAAATATAAGACATTCATTGACATTTACACTCAGTGTACATTTTTTTTAGATATCATAACGAACTTTAATAACTATCACCTTAAGAAATTAGTGTGCCATCCTACTTTCTTTTAGTTACAGTCAATTTGTAATTCACTGCCATCAAAGTCCATATTTCCTTCACATTTTTGTTGTTTAGGATCAACCAACCACGAGTCTTCCATTCTATACCCGAAAGAGACACTAAAAGTATATGGTCCAAATGTACCAAATGTATCTTCAGTTATCCATACATTTCTCATCGCCCCTACCAGATAAAGGGATGGAATAGCACAGTAATGTGAAAGGGGTTTTAATTGCTCATTTCTTTTGTGGGTTAATCCTTTATACCGTTGTAAATTATGTCATTAAAGCGATACATAAATATTAACAGAAAGCGAATATAATCAATTCAAATCTTTATACAGCATATTCACATCCAGGTCCGTTTAAAAGATGCCAGGATGTCAGTTAGAGTCGATATCCTGTCAGTGACTGCGAGGGTCTGACCCTCGAAAGGTCAATTAAAGTTCAAGTGTTGACACCTCATTAACGCATTTCTTTACTCAGTATGCGTGTTGCATTCTGAATATCATATTATATATGGCAATTACACATAATTTGATATTATAAAGATATCGATGATACTAATAACAACATCACTAACAATAAACTTACAATTGTGTTGATTATTATTATAATCATTAGTACTAATAATGTAATAGTAGTAATATTATTATTGTTGTCAACCTTATGATTATTGTTAACATGATTACTGATACCATCATCACCATAACCATTTTATATTATTATTGCATCCGCTCTCTCTGAGTGCTTCTAGTTATTATCACCATCATTGTTGTGACCATTATCATTATTTTCATTGTTATCATTATTATTATCATTATTATTACTGTTATTATTATTATTATCATTATCATTATCATCATTACCATTAGTTTTATTATTATTATGACAGCCATCCTTTTCAATGTTTTTACTGTGAGTGCCAGGTTCTTAAATCTCAATTAATAATCAAAGGATTGCTCAAAGTTTGAAAACCAGACACAAGATTACCTTACACACAATCTATTGATATTACTGACTGTAATATCATGACTAGAAATAATGAAAGTAATCGATTATGCAAAATTAACATGACAAAAGGGTAAGTAAATGAAACAAAATAATCAAAACCAAAAGAATGTCATACTGGCTAATAAAGCAGTTACAAAATAATCTTTACAAACAACAATGGAAGACTGGTGAAGTGACCAAACCGACAAAATAAAATAACACAAAAATGAGACTACATTAATAACAATATGGAAAGTTACTAAAATTAACAAAAGTCCAACTTATGGCATACGTCATGTACAAAAGAAAACGGGAAACAGTACAGTTAATACAACAAGCAGAATGAACAAAATATATCACTGAGAAGTAATAATAAAATACATAATCCAACAAAAGAAAAATGAAAGCAAATCAAAAGTAGAATAAAATCAACACAGGCAGGCGTAAATAAAGAAAATTAGTACCCCTCTACTGTCAGATGATCGCAGTTTACATATATTCCACGGTAAACACTGTAATCCCTTTCCACAGAAAATAACTAGGCGATGGAGCACCAAATACCATGAGAAATACGAAGGGAAGATGACATGATCAGCCAGACCTAGATCAGATGTTTTCGGGACGCCTCTCAAAACCGGCCCTTGTCAAGAGTAGGGCCCTATTCAGTAAATAAAATATCACAAAACATTACATGAACAATAATTCATTTTCTTGATACAACAAAAAATTATAATACCAAATGATACTGTCACTATAACTCAAAAAAGAAAAAAGAAAATTGTCATACCTCAACAGCCAAGGGCTTGCAGTGTAATGAACCCAGGCTGGCGAATCACAACTGATCCGTTCAAAGGATTCGACCAAAACACCGAACCCTGAACCCTCTAACTCGCACAATAAGTTGTGCGAGAATGTAACAAAAATGAAATAAAAAGAAGAAAAGATACTTTCCTTTACAGTTATCACTATAACTACTATCGTTTTGCTTATGCTTATTATTACCGTTATTATTATCCTTATCATAATCAATATTATTGTTATCAACTCTTTGATTTGGTTCTTGTTGACAAGTTCATCCCTAGTTTTTTTTTATCATTACCATTACCATCAATGTCAAGATCATAATCATCATCCTCGTCATCTGAAATCTTTATCACCACCACCATAATCCTCCGATTCCCATCCCCCTCGTTCTTACCTCGACTTTCATTTTCTTATCACCTTTTTGCCTCTACCTTGAGCGTCTCCGCCTCGGCTATCAATATAACTTATAACCGTTTTTATGCTTCGGGAGACAGCCTTCCATTGTCCACTGTGATTAATCTACGACGCAATCTTCAGACCCGTATTCCAGGCAGGAACTTTCCTATCGGCGATCAAGAACTACTGTCACCAGGGGAATGGGGGGGGGGGGGTATCACGACCCTTTGTTCCGATAAGCGTCACACCCGCCGTCATCAGCCCAGTCATCGGGATCCTCTCCTTTGTTAAGATAATGGTACACGTTCTTACAGATAGGAGTCTCATTACCTGGGAACATGTTTACTGGCGGGACGAAAAGAGGGGATACCTATAAATAATTGTAGCTTTATCTTTCAACAAATAAGGAGAGGGAACGAGAGAGCGACAGAGAAAGATAGATAGAGAGAGAGGGAGAGAGAGAAAGGGGAAGGGGGAATGAGAGAGAGAGAGAATGTGAGGGAGAGAAAGCGAGCGAGCGAGAGAGAGAGAGAGAGAAAGAGAGAGAAAGAGAGAGAGAGAGTGAGAGAGAGAGAGAGAGAGAGAGAGAGAGAGAGAGAGAGAGAGAGAAAGGGAGAAAGAGAGAGGGGGGGCGTTGACCTAGGGAACAAAGAGGGAGAGAGAAATAGAGAGAGAGAGATAAAAAGATAGATAGAGAGGGAGGGGGAGGAGGGAGAGAGAGAGAGACATAGAGAGAGAGAGAGAAGGTGGGGGGGGGGTGGAAGGAGAGAGAGAAAGAAAGATATCCATGGCGATAAACTGATTAATAGAGAAAAATACAAATGCGATAAAATAGTATGAAAATGAACTGAAAGATCGAAAGTTGAAAGTTGCATAAATAAGCTAAGAATGCTTAGATCAACCAACCAAAAATACGCACAGATAAGCAGCCACACACACGAACGCTACAGACAGACAAATAAAAGAGAAAGGACAAAGCGACAAACAGAATAAAAGCGAGGAGAGGAAGGGACCAAAGCTCCACGCATTTAGGTGTCCGAACCTAAGTATCTCTCCTGCTGTCAGTGTCCCCTCCCATAACTTGTATTTCCCTGCCTTTCTTTCCCTCCTGTGTCATATACGTTAACAGGGAGCAGATCCGCATTCACGCCAGCCAGCCAGCCAGCGGCGCGTCGCCCTCGCCTCACACACTGTCTATCTCTGTCTGTTTGTCTTTGTCTATCTGTTTGTTTCTCTCTTTCTCTTTCTCTCTCTCTCTCTCTCTCTCTCTCTCTCTCTCTCTCTCTCTCTCTCTCTCTCTCTCTCTCTCTCTGTCTCTCTCTCTCTGTCTCCTTCACTCTCTCACTCTCTCTCTCTCTCTCTCTCTCTCTCTCTCTCTCTCTCTCTCACTCTCTCTCTCTCTCTCTCTCTACTCTCTCTCTATCTCTCTCTCTCTCTCTCTTCACCCTCCCTCTCTCTCTTTCTATCTCTCTTCTTTTCCCTCTCTCCCTCTATTTCTCTGATTTGTTCTCTCTCTTTCTGATGTGTTCTCTCTCTCTCTCTCTCTCTCTCTCTCTCTCTCTCTCTCTCTCTCTCTCTCTCTCTCTCTCTCTCTCTCTCTTCTCTCTCTCTCTCTCTCTCTCTCTCTCTCTCTCTCTCTCTCTCTCTCTCTCTCTCTCTCTCTCTCTCTCTCTCTCTCTCTCTCTCTTTCTCTCTCTCTCTCTATCTCTCTTTCTCTCTCTCTCTGTCTCTCTCTCTCTCTCTCTCTCTCTCTCTCTCTCTCTCTCTCCTTCTCTCTTCTTTTCTCTCTCTCTCTCTCTTCTCTATTTCTCTGATTTGTCCTCTCTCTCTCTCTCTCTCTCTCTCTCTCTCTCTCTCTCTCTCTCTCTCTCTCTCTCTCTCTCTCTCTCTCTCTCTCTCTCTCTCTCTCTCTCTCTCTCTCTCTCTCTCTCTCCCTCTCTCTCTCTCACTCTCTCTCTCTCTCTCTCTCTCTCTCTCTTCGTGTACGAGTTCCCTGTCTGTTTTATTGGCGAATGATGTCATGAATGATATTCTCATATACATGGACAGGCAAATTGGAAGTTTGGGGAGAGGCTAGATTTTGGCTTTTTGGAGAGATGATGCTAGTGATATGTATCATATTTGGGAATCTTTATGAATTCTTACTGGATGTACATGTATGATGTGTTTTAAAGGCGCACAAACGTGTGTGCTTGTGTGTTTGAAAGAGAGAGAGAGAGGGGGGGGAGAAGAGACAGAGATAAAGAAAGAGAGAGAGAGAGAGGAAAGAGAAGAAACAGAGAGAAAGAGA
>NC_091550.1:20534574-20537074 GCF_042767895.1 Penaeus vannamei | reverse complement strand
GTTCATATACAAAAAACAATTTATTATACAAAATCACTGTTGCCAATATGTCGGGGAAATCTTCTAAATGTCTATCTCAGGACGTGATCTTGAATTTAATTAACTTAATTCTTAATTACAGCCACCCAGGGTTTTGGATTTATAGATTACCCAGTTTTGTCTTACTTAATTTCCACGTGAGTAGCGTGACTTAACGGTCTTAATACCCGCGGAGGCGATTGAATTTATTCTTCCGTTGAGTGGTGCTAAATATGAAAGCTCATACAAACATTCCTTTTTATTCTTTAAATAAATAATAATGAACAGTTGGCATATCACAATGTAAATATTAACAATGAACATTGTAAAACAAAAAGACAAGTAAGTTCTCTTTTACTAAGTAAATTAAATTCTAAGGTTAACTACTTTACACCCCCCCCCCCGCCCTTGCCCCACTAGTTATTACTCAGTCATCATTGCAATGACTATAAAAACACTCACCTCCCATACCCCAGTATCTTTCCCTCATTTACCTGGACATTAAGTATTCAATCCCTCCTTTTGTCTTAATTTTCCTTTCTTACGCTTTACTTTGATGTATAATTCCATTCCCAATCTATTCCTTGGTGCAATCATAACTGCATCCTTCGATTAATTCTGCTGCTGTATCCATGAGCCCCCCCCCCAAAAAAAAAAAAAAATGAGAGAAAAACAAATTAGATCTACAGATATTGGGGCAGACGAGCCATGGCGTGTTTGGCGTCGAAATATTTTCCCCAACCATTTCTTCTCGCACTGTTCGGGGCAAAGCAACGAAACCGGACAAAGTACTTGGGGAAAAAACTACTTATTATTTCCCCCCATTGAATTGTGGATATCTAAACAAAACTAATATTTCGATAATTTTCATGATATACATACATTTACTCTTCTGAAAATGATCATCATCATTTTTAACATTATTTTAACATAATTACTGTTTCTGCAATTACTACTACTATAACTGCTTCTGCTTCTATGCAATTATTCATGTTACTCCTACTATTGCATTTAATATTACTGCTGTTTTTGCTGTCACTAATTATAACTGCTGGGACTTTAGGATCGTATTGATATTGGCATAGTGTGTATATTTACCAAGTAAATATACACACTAAATGACCATCAGCATCACTATCCTGCTATTGTTATCATTATCATCACTATTCTGCTTTTGTTGTCATTTTCATCATCCGGCATCCCTCTTGTAATTACAGTTGTTGGTATCATCATCATCTCTCTCATGCATCAAAGAATAAAGAAACCCAGAGCAATCAGTCATCGCTCTTCTTGTTTCTTTATTAAGAAACATCTCTCATAGACGGTCCTTGTCAGCGCTGCATCTCCCTCCGAACACACACATTCTGTTGTTCTTCCTCGTCCAAATACACTACCGCCCTTTATAACTTGCCTTTTCATATCTTCTTGGCAAACACAAGAGCTTACTTCCCCTTTCATATCCATATCTCAGACCATCAGCCTGATATCCCATATTGCACGAAATGAACACTTTTCAGAATCTCTCTTCCTCTCTCTTCTTTCTCTTGCTCTCTCTTACCCGTTTTCTGTGCTCTCTGTTCTCTCTCTCTCTCTCTCTCTCTCTCTCTCTCTCTCTCTCTCTATGTATATATATATATATATATATATATATATATATATATATATATATATATATATATATATATATATATATATATATATATATTACTTTCTCCCTCCTCCTCCCTCCCTCTCCCTCCCTTTACCTCCCTCTCCTTCCCTCTCCTCCCTCCTCCCTCCCTCCCTCCCTCCCTCCCTCCCTCCCTTTCTCCCTCCCTCCCCTTCTCCCCCCCCCTCTCTCCGTTTCTCTCTCTCTCTCTCTCTCTCTCTCTCTCTCTCTCTCTCTCTCTCTCTCTCTCTCTCTCTCTCTCTCTATCGCTCTCTCTCGCTCTTTCTCTCTCTCTTCAAAAGCCCTCCATATGTAACCCCTCTCCCACCTCCGTGTTCCCATCTCCGCCCCTCCCCTCTCCTTCCCATTGTCGTAACATGTAATGAAAATACCAGACGTACCGTCCCTGTCTGCGCTCAGATTACATGCTATATTCTAGGCCAGCATCAGCTCTGATATACATGCATGTTTTTGCATAAACTTTATAATATAAACCTGAATACGCGCAGAAAGAGTTACTGTGATCAAATGAAATGATATTGGCCTGATATAAAATCCCTGCTAGCCTATAAACACAAACGCCCTGTGATTTATGTGGGTATATGAAGCAGGCGATTTTTAGATGCGGAGATCGTTAGTGATATTTGTTTCCAAATTCGGTTAATAAAGCCGTGTATACAAGAGGGGCAGTGGATATCGAATGCGGAAAACCTCTCCCCGTGTTATTTTAGCATAAGCGGTGCCTTAGCATAAAGTATTGCATATCTTTCTAATATAATTTAATAAATAACATTATGATATCTATTTACCTCTTTTCAATAGAGCATAAAGATT
>NC_091550.1:20522074-20524574 GCF_042767895.1 Penaeus vannamei | reverse complement strand
TGTATGTGTGTGCATGTGTGTGCGTGCGTATGTATGCATGTATACTGTCACCGTTATGTGAAGGTAGTAAAATTTTTGAAGTCGCGCATTTCCCCGCGGACAATGTCATGAAACGAGGGATTCTGCGCCTGTTCATGCGGATTTATTCCCTCTCCCCGCGTAGGCCAGCTGACACTGACTGAGTGTTGTAGCTCAACTCTCTCCGCCCTGTTTTATTTATGTGAAATACTTTCAGAGGCAATGGAAACGCCGGAACTACCTTTTTTTACATACAATCAAAACTCCGATACATTCGCTGTTATCCCTAAAGCCTTTGTGGGGTAAAAAAGAGCAAGAGATTAAGCCGTTGTCGTTAATCCAGTGCTGTCTGTGTATCGTAATGAATTCCGCACGTCATGCTGTAGCTGGACTTGATGGGAAACAATCAGATTTGTATAATGGGGCTGATATTCCCCGTAATAGACACCATTAGCGCCCATTTGCTCTATTGTTATCGCTGGCGCTGGGGACGTCGTCGGGATAGGCAGGCGGTGCCAAAGGTCGAAACAGAAGGAGGTGTGAAGAGGGAAGGGAGAGGGGCGGGGCTTAGGAGAAGGGTACTTGAGGTAATGAGATATACAAAGGCAAATATATTAATTTTTTGAATGCCAATAGTGGAAATACTGAAATGAATAGAACTTCTTTCGGATTAAGTATTTGAGAATGATGTTGTTTGTTGTTTAGACGAGAGAGACTGTTTTATCAGTGTTTGCAGGAAGGGAAAGTCTATTGTGTTTATTGATGGCTATTATGTTGAATAGCGGGATAGTAACGTTTATGGGAATAAAAAGTAGAGGGGAGAAGGGAACGTTATCATACAACTATATCTCGTAATTCCTATATAATAAAGGCAAGATAATATTTTCGAGGACAAATGCAGACATGTAAAGTTCTAGGCAAATATATCACACAATTAAAACTGACTGATTTCCATAACAAAAAAATGTGTAATGTACGAGTAATTGAAATCGTCGTTTCAGTCCGTAGATTTTCGCACCGGGCGTAACCCCTGTGATCGAAGTGTGTGGGTCCATTGTGGCGCTTCTAACCACCTCCTTCACGAGTGGTGGGAGCAGCGCGTCTTTAAGCCACTGCCTATTTAGACATCAAAGACTGGGAAATCTTTACTATTCTAAAAATAAATTGACAAAATATGTACTACGCTCCTTCCCTTTCCGTCTCTATCTCTCTCTTTCTGTCTGTCTGGCTCTTTCTCTCTATCTATTTATCTATCTATTTATCTCTCTCTCACTTGCTCTCTCACTTATTCTCTCTTTCCCATCTTCCGTCTCTCTCTCTCTCTCTCTCTCTCTCTCTCTCTCTCTCTCTCTCTCTCTCTCTCTCTCTCTCTCTCTCTCTCTCTCTCACACACACACACACACACACACACACACACACACATACACACACACACACACACACACACACACACATACACACACACACACACATTCACACACACATACACACACACATACATACACACACGCGCGCGCTCGCGCGCATACCACACACACATGCACACACACTCTCTCTTTCTCACTTTCTATCTCTCTCTCTTTCTCTCTCTCTCTCTCTCTATCTATCCATCTCTATCTATATATGTATGTATCTATCAATCTATCTCCATTTATCTATCTATCTATCTATCTGTCTATCGATATATCTATCTATCTATCTGTCTATCGATATATCTATCTATCTATCTGTCTATCGATATATCTATCTATTTATCTGTCTATCTATCTCTCTTGCTCTTTATCTCTACCTCCCTCTTCTTTTCCCATTTCCACTCTCTTTAACTCTTCGTCTTTTTGCTCTTTTTCACTCTGTATTCCTTCTCGCCAAGAATGGAGATTAAAAGATTCGACAGCGCCATCGTTTCCTTCGAAATGATCTCGACCATGACATGTCCGCCCATGTCCTTCGTTATAAAGTCTCAAATCTCTCAAGCTGTTAAAACTCAGCCTCGCTTCCTATATGAGAATAGTTTTCTCTCTTTTCTCTCTTATTCCCTCTTCTCGATCCCCTCTTCCTTTATACCATTCCTTTCCTTCCATTTTGCTCGGTTCTTTACGCTCCGCGCGATCTTTTCCTTTCACTTCCTATCTTATCTCTCGCGAAGGGATGCTGGAAGTTTCTGCCCGGAGATAACGTCTGCGAAATGACGGAGAGAGATAGGGAGAAGTGACAAAGTTTGTGGTTACGGTATGTGGTTGGGTGAGGGGGGGGGGCAGGGTACAGGGTGCGGGGGTGAGAGCGACGAGGAGGACAGAGAGGCGGAAATTAAGGCAAGGTACTGAGGGGGTTCGTCTTGAGACATTTCGGCGGAGATGGGATGAGAGAGAAGGTCTTGCGAAAGAAAAGAATGGTGGGTGTGATCTGGAGCGGGAATTTCTGTTGCTGTGTCCCCTTTCTCTTTCTCTCTTCCTCTCTTCTCTTTCTCTTTCTCTCTTCCTCT
>NC_091550.1:20492074-20494574 GCF_042767895.1 Penaeus vannamei | reverse complement strand
TGTAATGAATATGATGATAGTAATAGTAATATTATAACAGGATTATTATAGTAACCATGGTAATGATAATGATGGTGACAATAATAATAATTATATTAATATCAATGCTAATAGTAATAATGATGAAAATAGTAATAGAATAAAACTAAAATAATAATAGTAGTAACGAAAATAATAATAATTATGTTAATTTTAATTATTATTATTATCATTACTATTACCATTATTCTTATTATCAGTATTACTTATTCTTATTATCATCATCATCATCACCATTATTATTATGATAATTATAAAATTAATAATGAGGATAATAACAATGATAATGAAAATAATAACAATGGCAGTAACAAAAACTATTAAAATGATAATGATGATGATGACTTCAAATATGACAATGTCAATAATAACAGCGGTGATAATGATTATGAATATCGATAATAACAGCCAGAGGAACAAAAATCATAATACTTATAAAAAACATTAACGGTAGAGATCATAATACGATGTTCATGACGATAATGATGACGAAGATGGTTCAAGATAATGCCAAAGCGATAATGAAAAAATAGTCATGTACGTGCACCAAGCTCTGTGAAAATAAATAAATGACTCAATAAATAAATGGATGAGTGTGACAGCTACATCGTCTCTATTTCTCTTTTCGTTAAATATTAGAATCTGACTTGATTTATAAAAATGATCTTCTAGGATGTGGACAGCCTATGCGTAACACCTTGGCCCCTCTCCCTACCGCCTTCCTGCCACCCTTTCTGCTACTGACCACCCGCGTTCCCGAGAGATGGATGATGACAGGTGAGGGACCAAGCAGGAGATGAAGTCCCCCGTCTATTCCTCCTGTTTATTCCCTCCCTCCTCTTCCTCTTTCTCTCCCTTCCTCCTTTCACTCTGTCCATATTTTCCTTCTCGGCCTCTTACACACCTCCTTCACACCCCCTCCCCCTCTTTACTTTCTTATCTCCATTCCCTTCATTCTTCTCTCTTTTTTTTATCCCCATCCCCCTCCTCCTCTTCTTTCATTCCCTCCTTCCCCGTTTCCAATCCTTCCTTTTCTCCTTTTTCTCCTAATCATTCCCCGATTCCCCTCCTGTTTGAATTTAAACCAAGGGAACCTGCGATATATCAAATCATTCTTTTTTGTGGAAATCTGTAGGAACTTCTGCTCACGTGGCGAAGATCTGACTGCTGGCCAAGCATCATTCCTATGTTATATATCTGGCATGTTTTATTCATTGCTTTTCTAAAGAACTATTCTGAATAGAGTCAATGCATTCGTAGATGTGTCACTAGATCTTATCAAGAGTGAGAAAGCGAGAGAGAGGGGGGGGGAGGAGCAGAGAATCACAAAGACAGAGAGACAACGAACGAAAAACAAAATTCACCTGAATCTACAGCTACATGTTATCCTACGAGAGAACATCTGCTGCTCTTCAAATTACTACTTTGGATTCATAATCTTCACGGAAAGGATTAGAGTGAAGTTAGAAGTTGGAGCACATAAACCAGTGAAAAATAAGATTGGCGCCTCTTATAGAAAATCCTTCTGTGATATCGGAATGAGACAGAAAGAGAGATGAATATTATATATATATATATATATATATATATATATATATATATATATATATATATATATATATATATATATATATATATATATATATATGTATATATATATAATATATATATATATATATATATATATATATATATATATATATATATATATATATATATATATATATATATATATATATATACATAAATAAGTATATGTGTCTGTGTGTATGTGTGTGCGTGTGTGTGTGTGTGTGTGTGTGTCTGTGTGTGTGTGTGTGTGTGTGTGTGTGTGTGTGTGTGTGTGTGTGTGTGTGTGTGTGTGTGTGTATGTGTGTGTGTGTGTGTGTGTTGAGTTCCTATTTCTTTAAATTTGTCTGGATTTCTCTCTTTCCTTCGGCGTCGTTAAGGAAATGTTTCATAGAACTTGGATTTTATCTTAATCCTTAGTAGCAAAAGCTTTTACTTACACAGTAGGATGTAAAGTGAAAGTAAAGAAAGAAAGGGAAATGGTTGCACTGCAGTCTCGCAGATTTATTCTATGAAACCACAGTTGTATGCATTATATGTTAATGTCTTCACTATTCGTCCGTGTAGGCAGGAGCACTGATTTTTCCTTCTACGCAGTTTAAAATGGTAAGTGCCTCTTTAAGTATAATGTTTATATTAGGTCTCTATCAGACTCCTTAAATCTTTCGAACAGAATATGTAAAGCATAAAAAGAGTAAATAAAAAGTATAACGTCTTCCCCATTAGAACGACGGTCAAGCAGTGGGAATAGGCCTACTTGATTTATCTGAAACCATGTCTACTTCCGGGTATCTTTATAACACGCCAGTTATCGGACGCATCAGCCGTTTATCCCAGGCGACAGGGAGCGATTTTGTCCCTTGTCTCCTGTGTACCGGTCGACAGACGTGGC
>NC_091550.1:20469574-20472074 GCF_042767895.1 Penaeus vannamei | reverse complement strand
AATGCGGGAAACTGTATTAGGAGAAAAGAGCTACAAAGTTGGGTTGGGTGGGATCAGAAACCTGACGAGGCTCAAGTTTCGTTCAGTATTATTATTGTTATTCTTTCTTTTCTTTTTTTCTTTTTTTCATTTCATTTTCTTTCTTTTTTTATTTCATTTTCTTTTTTTTTCTTCGTTCGTTCGCTGAGGCAATGTTCCGAATCGGGTAGATACCCCTCTTGATTTTTCCTTTTTGTATTTTTCTGCTCTTACCGATCGGCAATTCTTGTGAAAGAAATCTACAGTTGGGATGGATTTTTTTTTATTAATCTCTGATTCTCTTTCTCTTTGTCGTTCTTCTTTGTTCTCCTTTCTCTCTCTCTCTCTCTCTTTTAGTTCTTTCCTCCTTTCCCCGTCCTCCCTTTTTTATCTATCTATCTGTCTATCTATCTATCTATCTGTATATATATATGTATATATATATATATATATATATATATATATATATATATATATATATATATATATATATATATATATATATATATATGTATATATATATATATATATATATATATATATATATATATATATATATATATATATATATATATATATATATATATATATATATATATATATATATATATATATATATATATATATATATATATATACATACATATACATATATATATTTATATATTATATATATAATATATATACATATATATATATATAAATAGATAAATGTGTATATATATATATATATATATATATATATATATATATATATATATATATATATATATATATATATATATATATTCTATATGTATATATATATATATATATATATATATATATACATACATATACATATATATATATATATATATATATATATATATATATATATATATATATATATATATATATATATATTTACATATGTATATATATATATATATTTACATACATATGTATATATATACATATATATACATATATATATATATACATGTACATATATATATACATATATATACATGTATATATATATGTATATATATATTTATATATATATATATATATATATATACATATATATATATATATATATATATATATATATATATATATATATATATATATATATATATATATATATATACATGTATATATATATTTATATAATGTATATATATATATATATGTATATATATATATACATGTATATATATATATATATATATATATATATATATATATATATACATATATATATATATAAATATATATATATATATATATATATATATATATATATATATATATATATCACTCTCTCAATCTCTTTCTTTCTCTCTCTCTCTCTCTCTCTCTCTCTCTCTCTCTCTCTCTCTCTCTCTCTCTCTCTCTCTCTCTCTCTCTCTCTCTCTCTCTCTCTCTCTCTCTCTCTCTCGTTGTCATCTTCCTCCATTTAAAGATTCGTGCCACGGGGATTTCCGCAAATGTCAAGAGAAATAGACAAAAAAGATCCATTTAATCCCGTCTCGCGGTGTCATTCCCAAAGACCGAAAGGCGTAAGATCCAATTTGTCTCAAATCCTTTTGAAGATTCACTCCAGCTGCTTGGACAATATGCAAATTAGCCGAATGGAACAAGGGTCCTCCACCATTTACTTACCGAGTACTCTAAAGGCTTCATTGGAGCTGCCATTGGCGTGTTTTTTTTTTTCTTTCTTTCTTTCTTTCTTTCTTTCTTTTTTTCTGTTTCTTTCTTTCTTTGCGCGTTTTAGGTATGTACCGATGTCTTCTACTAGATATAAAACCACTTGATAATAACATGGTATCGCTGTTTTTTGTTGTTGTTGTTGTTTTTTCGTATTTTGTTTGTTTGTTTGTTTTTTTAGCATGTATCGATATCTTCTACTAGATATAAAACAACAGAATAAAGATAATAACATAGGTATCGCTGGACCTTTTTTTTTGTTCTGTGAGGCATCACTAATGGAATGAGATCTCCACCCTACGCTGAAGAGGAGGGCAAGTGTTCTGTAGTGAAGCGAGCAGTGAAGCAAGTCGGCCAGAGCTTCATTAGGCTAATTACTCGAAGTCTGGCGAATAACATTAGGGATAAAAGATGATATAATCGCTTTTTTTAAGGTAATAAGACAAGCTATTAGAAAAGGCCGTTATGGAAATGAACTATCGGGGAAGCGCTTAAGAAAATGGTGGCAGCGCTTTCCCCGTTCAGGATGTTCTTGCTTTAGGCCAAATATAGTCGAGTGATTATTGGAAGAACTCAAAGGAAAATTGTGATTGAAAAGAACTGAGAAACTTGTGAATGAAAAAAGAATATTTTGACTAAAAAAAAAAAAAATGTGACTGAAAATAACACTTGCTCGCTCGCAGTCCTCTTCTCTCGAGCCATCTCAGATATCATATCCTTCTATCTCGACATTTATGGAAATTCCCAAGGCAAGATACTTTTAAATGGAGGAAGATGACACACACAC
>NC_091550.1:20459574-20462074 GCF_042767895.1 Penaeus vannamei | reverse complement strand
GTAGGATGGAGGCGATAAAGATTGATAGGACGGAGAAGATAAGGAAGGAGATATAGGATGGAGATGAGGACGAAGAAAGGGTTAATAATGCTGGTGGTAATGATAAGGAAAAGGGAGAGGGAGAGGAAAAGAATAATTACAAGGAGGATGAAAAGAAAGAGAATGGTGATGGTGATAAAGAAGGTGACGGTGATAAAGAGCAGGAATAAGAATCATGGTGGTGATAAGGAGAAAAACGGAAATGAAGATAAAAGTGAGAAACATAAATAACAGAATGATAATGATAAAGCGGACAATAATAACCATAAAGAGAAAACGGAAGAGAAAGAGAATCATGGTGATAACAATATTCAGAATGAGGATGTAGATGATAAACAGAGAGTAAGGAAGAAGAACAACAGGATGATAATGGTGATGATAATGAGAAAACAGGAGGAGAAGGCTTAGAAAGAGGAGGAAGGCGAAGAACAAAGAGGTGGGGGTGATTAAGGTGATAAGAGAGAGGCAGAGAAAGAGAGAGAAGGGGGGGAGGGAATGAGGGAGGGAGAGAGAGAGAGAGAGAGAGAGAGAGAGAGAGAGAGAGAGAGAGAGAGAGAGAGAGAGAGAGAGAGAGAGGGAGAGAGGGAGAGAGAGAGAGAGAGAAAGCGAGAGAAAGCGATAGAGAGAGAGAGAGAGAGAGAGAGAGAGAGAGAGAGAGAGAGAGAGAGAGAGAGAGAGAGAGAGAGAGAGAGAGAGAAAAGAGAAACAGCGATGCAAATAAAGAGACATATAAAGTCAAAGACAGACAAAGACCCACAGAAACAAACCAACGAAAACA
This sequence comes from Penaeus vannamei, assembly GCF_042767895.1. Taxonomy (NCBI): domain Eukaryota; kingdom Metazoa; phylum Arthropoda; class Malacostraca; order Decapoda; family Penaeidae; genus Penaeus; species Penaeus vannamei. The sequence continues at coordinate 20,461,257 of NC_091550.1, read as the reverse complement.
ACAAAAAGACAGAGAAAGATAATAACAGCGAGAGAGACAGACGGACAGACACAGATAAACCAAACGACAGAAAGACATTTTTCTAGACAGAGACAGACAGAAAAAGTGACAGAGACACCGGCAAAGATATAAAGAAAGTCAAAGAAATCAAACAAAACAGACAGAAACAAGCAAACCAAAGGACAGAAAGAGATTTTCTATTTTCTAGAGTCCCCCTACCCTCTATAGAAGGTCGTAGTAGTCCAATATATGGTCAAGAGTGGCATGAAAAGAGGACCCTGAAAGGACGAGAGTTATGAATGCACAAAGAGGAAATCCTTCAGAGAGGAGATGGGGAATCTATTACCTTATGACATCCTGACATCATTTGGGTTATCATCTCGTCTGTTGCAGTTGCAGGGTCCAAAAAGGGTACAAAAAGATGTAAAAACAGAGCAGATTAAAGAATTCTGATCGTTTTAAAAGGAAACATAAAAGATGCACAAAGATAAGAAAAAGAAAATTCGAACTAATAGAAGTAAGAAATAAATAGATAAATAGATAAATAAAAAGGGTGAATATGAAGATCAAACAATAATCCTGATTTCTCTAATTATCCACAAATTTCTTGATTGCGGGGGATATTAGCGACAAAGACCCTAGCAGGGAGATCATTAAGAAAATCCTCGAGAGAAATATTAACGGTAATGGGGAAACGAGACAGAAATAACAGAGTAAATACAGAGGGAGAGATAATGTCTATTGCAATAAAGTTTATAAGACTAAATGATGGTTGAAAAAGGGAAAAAGAAAGTTACAGTCAAGTCTCTCTCTATTGCAATAAAGTTTATGAGACTAACGTGATGGTCGGAAAAGGAAAATAAGAAAGAAGGAAAGAAAGGAAATGAAAAGAAAAGAAAAACATATAGATATGTGCGTGTGTGTGTGTGTGTGTGTGTGTGTATGTGTGTGTATTGTAATAAGTTTTATGAGACTAAAGTAATGGTCGAAATAGGTTAAAGAATATATATATATATATATATATATATATATATATATATATATATATATATATATATATATATATATATATATATATATATATATAAATATATATAGATACATATGTATATATATATATATATATATATATATATATATATATATATATATATATATATATATATATATATATATATATATATATATATATATATATATATATATATATATATATATATATATATATATATATATATATATATGTATGTATGTATTGCACCAAAAATGAAAATTATATAGGCTTGGGTGAAAAACAACAATCCGGGTATTTAAAAAAAAGGAAAAAATCTAATTTGCATATACAGTACCAGATTATATTTCACTGGCACACGCATCCGTTAATGACAGATTAAAGAGGGCATTCCGCAGCACAAAACAGAGCACCAAATGACCAAATAACACTCAGATCAAATAATAGAAACAACAAATACGAACAAAAGGAAAAAAATAAAAATATATATATAGCAAAGAGACAAAGAAGAAAAAAAAATTCTTGTTTCCTCGTCTGCCGGAATTCGTGGTTGTTGTCGTGAGTGAGTGTGGCGTGTGGGGAAAGGAGGGGGAAGAGGAGAAGGAGGAGGAGGAGGTGGAGGAGAAAAAAGAGAGGTAGAAGAGAGAATAGGAGGAAGAGGGGGAGGAGGG
>NC_091550.1:20439574-20447074 GCF_042767895.1 Penaeus vannamei | reverse complement strand
GATACTAAAATGCATTTATAAAAATCTATAAATATACAGGTCCGGCAAAAGATTTTCAAAACTGAAGCAAAATATTACGTACCATTATTCCTATACGAGGGTATATTTTGACATTATCAATCAATCAACAGCCAGATATAACGATTAACTAGTTATGCACATGTTCTGCCCGGTATAAAAGGACATTACAATATTTAGTTAATGCTTGATACGACCACGTTTATTAGGAAACTCTAGCGCTGACGTAATACTTGGAAAAAATATAGGCAAATTACTCTCACACAACGCGGTGAAAATAGACATCGTTATTTTTATATAAATATCTGAGATTATTTGAGATACGAGCAGACGAGCGAAAACATGGTTCATTTGTATTGGCATAACATGTATCCCTTGATCTTTAAATAGATACATAATTAGGTATCGGAAATTAGCATATTATTAGCGCGAAGACTATGGCCAAAATGATGATGATAGATTATGAATGAGGATGGTAATGATTCTACTGATAATGGCTGTAATTGTGATGATCATGGTGATGAGAACGATAGTAAGGAAGGAGCAATGGATGATAAAAAATGTGAAGAAGACTGAGAACTCATGAAACAACGGTATGCAAAAGGAGGCAACAAGAAAAGAATGAAAAAGATAAAAATGATTTTAGGGAGATAGTGACGACCTCCCAGACCAGAACAACATCCAAAAAGGTACAATGATAATGTCGTCGAGGAGGTGAGGATAGTCATGAGGACGATGACGCCGACGATCCCCCATCCCATAACAAACACCGAGGAAGACGCGCGACATTACCATAACACAATTACCATGAAGGACCTACCCTGACCTCACTCCCGACCTCACCCCGCAGACGCACGTGCCTTCCCGACCTCCCCCCTTCCACGCTCGTAAATTTCCTTTCCCTTCAAAGTACTTCCTTCGCGGCATCCTGCAAGAGATTGGTGTCCGGGGCCTCCATGGGTGATGGATGGAAGGGGACGGCGCGGATTTCGAATTCATCAACAGAGTCCACTCCCGGCGCAGCTCTTGGAGGAAGGCTGAGAAGAAAACTGATCAGCCAAGCGCGAGGATGACATGACGGGATGTATATGTAAATCCGTTCTCTCTCTCTCTCTCTCTCTCTCTCTCTCTCTCTCTCTCTCTCTCTCTCTCTCTCTCTCTCTCTCTCTCTCTCTCTCTCTCTCTCTCTCTACAGAAAACACATCTTCTCTATTAGATTTAATAATAACCAACAGACCAGATCTCATTCTCCATTCCGATGTCATCCCGTGCCACGTTGCTGATCATGAACTTATCACGATGACGTTAAATATAAAGAAAACAAAGAGACCACCAGTAATAAATACTTTTCGCAATTTCAAACACTATGTCCCCTCAGATGCTTTCCGCGACCTTATCCTGTCACTAAAGAAATGAATTTATTAATATTCCATCGACAGATAATGTAAACAAACAAGTAACTATTCTCACGGAGAGTTATTAATATCAGCATCGATGCGCTGGCTCCCTAACGTAGCACGAATCGTCAGACGTCCCCCTGCTCCATGGATAAATGACGACATCAAGAAGAGCCATTTGCGATAGAAATGAAGCCCACCAAGCTCATAAAAAGTAAACAGACATGGAAGCTTGCTTGCTTTCAAGTAGAAATTGTATAAAACTAAAAGAAAAGAAAAATGTCAAAATGTTAATTCAATCTGCTAAAAGAAATTATTTCAGAAATAAATCTACCGAGTATAAGAACAACTCTGATAAGACATGGAAAACTGTTAAAACACTAGTGCCTCAAAACAAACAGCTCACTAGTGATTGTGCCGGTCCTACACAGAACACAGAACATTTTAATCACTTCTTTTCAAAATTTGGAAAACGAACTTATGAACAAACAACTGCTTCTACATTACAACGAAACACAGATAGGGAAATGTTTACAACAAATTTTTTCAGACCACAACCAGTGGACGTAGAAACAATAATCTTAGTAATAAAACACCTTCGCGAAACAAATGCTGTAGGAGCAGACGGTATTGCTTTGCGCTTTATCAGAGATAGTCTACCCGCAATTGTACACTGTTTGACGGTCATTATTAACACCTCTCTGGTCACTGGTGTCTTTCTGTCCTGTAACTGGAAACATGGTACGTAAGTAACACCAATTTTCAAGTCGGGGGATATAGACGATGGCGAATTAATTATCGCCCTATCACTATACTCCATATTATCTAAAGTTCTTGAAAAAATTGTAGCAAATCAATTAACGAGTTTCCTGGAGGCCAATAACTTATTATCTAAAACGCAACATGGTTTCAGAATATAGTTATCTACTATTCTTAACTACTACAAATTACTGATCTATAATAACATAGACAATAATCAAGGTAAATTTGCTCACATTATGCGACCTTTCTAAGGCTTTTGATAGTGTTAACCACATGAAATTCTCCTCAACAAAATTAGTAATTCATAAAATTGATACCTTTTGGTTTTAAAAGTTTATTTAGATGCCAAGGACCCAATCGGTAAGAGATCAAAGATTGTATGTCATCAAAACAAGAAGTACCTTTTGGTGTTCCACAAGGATCCATTTTGCAGGTCCGATCCTATTCACAATTTTTTCATAAATGATTTATCCAACAATAGCTCATAACTGCCTTCTGGTACAGTACGCCGATGATTCAGTGTCTTCATAGTGACTCAGTAAACAACTTGAATACTTTAATAAGAAACACTTAACATACCCTTACACAAGCAAAATCATATTTTGACACTAATGGCCTTAAACTAAATCCACATAAAACTCCAAATGTATATTTATAGATAGCCGGCAGAATATAGCTAAAATTCCCAATGACACGACCATAGAATTTGAAGGCTGCTCTATCAAGCCGAACACTTCAGTGAATAATCTGGGGAGTACACTTAGACAAATTCCATGACATTTGAACAACACGTTGACAAGATACACAGAAAAAATGTGGGCACCTTAGTATATCTTAATCACATAAAAAATCAAATCACTACTGAAACTAGAATCATGGTTGTGCGAAACTCTAGTTCTAAGCATTATTAACTACTGTTCAAAATATTTTGGGAGTTCGACTAACAAAACCCAAATGCAAAAAGTACAAAAATTACAAAACTTTGTTGCAAGAGATTGCATTAGATTTATATCAGTAAACTTGATCACATTAGCCCACATATCCAAAAATTAAAATGGTTAAAAGTCCAACCTAAATGCAGTTATGATACATATGTATTCATCTACAAGGTCATTCATGGGAATTATCGCAATGGTTAATGCCCTTGCAAACTGTAGGGACCACATCAGAGTGTCGTAGTACACGCCAAATGAAAACTCTCTTTTATGTTAAGAGATCGAGGACTGATACAGGTGCACGGACAAATGGAGAATACGTGGACCCAAGCTATGGAACATGTTACCAGATAATATAGAGAGTCATTAATAGCTTTGTAAATTTCAGAACGAAATTAAAGAACACCCTTGATGAGAATAATCAACTGTGAAGATGTATGAATGTATTTTTGTAAAGAAGTAACCATTGTATGATTAATGGAATAAAATGTTTTGACTTGACTTGACTTGACTCTCTCTCTCTCTCTCTCTCTCTCTCTCTCTCTCTCTCTCTCTCTCTCTCTCTCTCTCTCTCTCTCTCTCTCTCTCTCTCTCTCTCTTTTCTTCTTCTAAATCTTTGAAAAATGGATGTATGAAAATAAACACATCAATAACCATGTAAATCTAGATCCCTTTTTTCTACTTTTTTCGATGTATATATGAAAATAAACTCATTCATAACCATGTAAATCTAAATCCATTTGTTTTCACTTCTTTTTCTTTTTCCTTTTTATTCTTTTTTGAGGAATGGATGTACGAAAATAAAAACATTAATGACCATGTAAATTTTTTTTTCTTTTTTTTTTGAGAAAAGGATGTATGAAAATATACGCCTTAATGAATACTTTGTAATATAAGCCCCAATTAAGCGAAATTTGTTAACGAAGCCAACAGCAGTAATCAATATCGCAACTGATAAAAAACAAATGCATTAATTTACTAACAGCCAGCTTTTTCTGCCTTCGTAAAGGAGGTCGCGTTTCATCTTAATTAGAAATAAACTTTGCGAGGAAAACATTTTATGCATCCTTCTCGACTGCCTCTTTTTCCTTTGCTCTTTCTTTCTTTATTTCTTTCTTTCTTTTTCTTCTCTCTCTTTCTCTCTCTCTCTCTCTCTCTCTCTCTCTCTCTCTCTCTCTCTCTCTCTCTCTCTCTCTCTCTCTCTCCCTCTCTCTCTCTCTCTCTCTTCTCTTTCTCACTAACATATATATATATATACATATATATATATATATATATATATATCTCTCTCTCTCTCTCTCTCTCTCTCTCTCTCTCTCTCTCTCTCTACTACTCTATCTCTCACATATGCCTACCCTCTCTCTCTCTCTATATGATATATATGCTCACCTCACTATATATGCCACTCTCTATATAACAACATATATCTCACATCTCATCTGTCTATCTATCTCATCTATCACATCTCTCTCTCTATCATAAATCTCATCTGTCTATCTATCTAATATCTATCTACTCTCTATCTATCTATCTCTTTCTGTCTCTCTCTCTCTCTCTCTCTCTCTCGCTCTCTCTCTCTCTCTCTCTCTCTCTCTCTCTCTCTCTCTCTCTCTCTCTCCCTCTCTCTCTCTCTCTCTCTCTCTCTCTCTCTCTCTCTCTCTCTCTCTCTCTCTCTCTCTCTCTCTCTCTCTCTCGCTCTCTCTCTCTCTCTCTCTCTCTCTCTCTCTCTCTCTCTCTCTCTCTCTCTCTCTCTCTCTCTCTCTTTCTCTCACTCTCTCTTTCTCTGCCTCTCCACTCTCTCTCTCTCTCTCTCTCTCTCTCTCTCTCTCTCTCTCTCTCTCTCTCTCTCTCTCTCTCTCTCTCTCTCTCTCTCTCTCTCTCTCTCTCTCTCTCTCTCTCTCTCTCTCTCTCTCTCTCTCTCTCTCTGCTCTCTCTCTCTCTCTCTCTCTCTCTCTCTCTCTCCTTCCTTCCTTCCTTCCTTCTTCCCTTCCTTCCTTCCTTCTTCCCTTCCTTCCTCCCTCCTTCCCTCCCTGCCTCCCTCCCTCCCCCCTCTCTCTCTCTTTGCCATTCACCTTCTCCCCATTTCCCTCTATGCCCCAGAGAGTAAGGACACCCCAAAGCCTCATTCTTGGGCCTCACCCGCTCATTCTCCCAGTCGCGACCGTCTAAAGCCCACGACCCGGCTTATAGATGTTCAGGGAGGCGGGAAGGGTAAAGCTTTGGGATAGATTACCCTCTTTTGTTTATTCGGCAATGCGTTTCGGGTATTGCTGCCCTACGCACGGGGAGTGGTGGCCGAAGCAGGGATGGAGAGGAAGAGAGAGAGAGAGAGATAAAGGGGGAGGGAGAAAGAGAGAGAGAGATAGAGATATAAAGGGAGAGGGAGAAAGAGAGAGAGAGACAGACTCTCTCTCTCTCTCTCTCTCTCTCACACACACAGACACACATAGAATGAGAGTGAGAGAGAGAGAGATTCGGAAGACAGTCAGAAAAAGGAGAGAAGGAGAGAGAAGGGCGTAACGGGGAGAGAGATTATCTTGCGTTTGTGCATAAAAAGGTGTATCTAATTAGCTAGTGAAAGGGGTCGTGAAGGGATATACGTACACACAGCATACAAACACAGAGATGTGTGTGTGTGCAAGAGAGAGGGGTGGGGAAAGAGAGAGAAAGAGAGAGAGACAGACAGACAGACGGAGAAAAAGAGAGAGAGTCAGAAACAGAGAGAGACAGACAGACAGACGGAGACAAAGAGAGAGAGTCAGAAACAGAGAGAGACAGACAGACAGACGGAGAAAAAGAGAGAGAGTCGAAAGCTAGAGATATGACGAACGAGAGAGAAACACAGCAGAGAGGCACGAAAGCCGTCCAGAAGAGAAGTCAAGAACAGAGCGAAAGAAGAAGAAAAGAACCATCCGAAAGGCAGCACACTCCTCGGCGCCATTACGGGAAATAGGGAGTAATCCTCGAGGCAGAAGACTCCTCCCGGGGAATCAGAAGGAGCGACGCCGCAGCCCTCGCGCCACTTCTAAGAAAGGAGGGGAAAGCCGAGGCAAATAAAGCAGAGACGAAGCAGAAGAGATAGAGACAAAGCAAGACGAGTCGAGAGCGGAATTGTGAGATGGGAAAAAAAGAGCGAGAGGAGAGAAAACAAAGGAAGGTAGTAAGAGGAACACGGAAAGTGCCTGAGAATCGATGTTTTTTCACTGATTTTGAACTGGAAGAATGGATCAGTTATGATGAGAGTGAAAACAGGATTGATAAGGTTATACCAACAGAAATAATTTAGACGATAATGGTGGTGATACCGATGATGAGGGATAACGTTAGCGATACTGATATTAATAACAACAACAACAACAACATAATACTTATGATGATGATGATAATAATAATATTGAATGATGATGATAGTGGTGATGATGAGAATAATAATCATAATCATAATAATCATAATCATAGTGATGATATTAATAATGATAATGATAATAATAATAATAATAATAATAATAATAACAATAATAATAATAATAATGATAATAATAATAATGATAAAAATAACAATTATAATAATGATAATGATAACAATAATTATGATAATAATAGTAATGGTCATAATAACACTAATAATAAAGATAATAATGATAACAATAATTATGATAATAATAGTAGTAGTCATGATAACACTAATAATAAAGATAATAATGATAATGATAATGCTGATAGTGATAATTATCATTATAATGATAAAAGCATTAGTAGTAAAAATGATAATAATGAGGATATTAAAGGATAATGATATTGTTAATAATAACAATCTTCGCTATACACAATAACAATCATGATGATGATGATAACTAGAGTGAAATAAAAAACAAAAAAATAACAGATCTTACAGTTTTTCCTCAAATCTTAGCATTTTTTGCACTGCCACCCGAACGCAGCGAGGCTCGAACAGAACCTCAGAGGACGCAGGCGAGACAAAAAACGTTTACATATTGAACGTTCACTGTGCGACGGCACGCTTAGGGTACAGCTGCTGCAACTGTGTCCTGAACTGGATACGGGCCGTGAAAGGACGGTTGGGTTTACAGATTTATATATGAATAGGTTGGGATGCAAAGCGGTACAGTATTACCGGTGGACAGGTATGGACACGTGTAAATATGCACTACATACATATAAACACGAACATGCATGTGTTTGTGTGTGTGTTTCTGGGTGAGTGTGTGTGTGTGTGTGTGTGTGTGTGTGTGTGTGTGTGTGTGTGTGTGTGTGTGTGTGTGTGTGTGTGTGTGTGTGTGTGTGTGTGTGTGTGTGTGCGTGTGCGTGTGCGTGTGCGTATCTGCGTATGTGCGCGTGAGAGAATAAAGCCACTTTGCTCTTCCATT
>NC_091550.1:20422074-20424574 GCF_042767895.1 Penaeus vannamei | reverse complement strand
AGGGCCGGTCCAACACCTGCCATCGTCACGCCGCCATCATTTGACGCTTTTGACGCCTCCTTTCTCGTTCTGTCTATCGATCTAGCTCTGTCTGTGTCTGTCTGTCTGTCTCTTCTGTTCTTTGTGTGTGTTTGTGTGTGTCTGTGTCTGTCTTTCTATCGATCAGGCAGTTTGTTTGTCTGTAGGTTTTAATTTCATATTTTTTTCTGTTTGTCTGATTGGCTGTTTGTGTTTGTGTGTGGGTGTGTCTGTCAACGAGTCTGTTTGTCAGATAGTCAAGCGTACAGTCATTTAGAGTATCTTTCTATATCTATCTATCTATTTATGTGTCTATTTGTTTATTTATGAGTCTGTGTCTATCTGCCGGTCTGTCTGTCCATCTGTTTCTCTGCCTTTTTCTTATCGACAAATCTTCCTTTCTCCCTCTTTTTCTGTCCTTATTTCCTCCCCCTTCATCTCATCTACGTTCTTGTATTTCTTTGTCTTTTTTCACTTCCTCCCAATTCTGCCCTTTCTCTCCCTTTCCTCCCTTTCATTCTTTTTAATTTTTTATTTTCCCTTGCACTCCTTCTTCCAGTAAATATACTTTATGCTCACATTTCTTCATTCTCCCTTTTTCCTCTTATTATTATTATTTTCCTTTCCCTTCCTTTTTCATTTTCTAATTAACCATACGTACACCCTTTTTTCCTTCATCTTAGAAAATGTATATATAAAGAAAAGAACAGCAACACAAACGAGGCAAGAAAAGACCAATTGAGAGCAACTTTGAGGTTAATCGAGACAATGTGCAGGGTGAGGAAGCCTTTGTAAAGAACAGCTTTATTTTTCACCATCTGTTTTAGAAGAATGTGAAGAATAGCAATGTGGCTTTAAGGTAACTCACGCGCGCATGTGTTGGTGACCTGCATTTTTTTTTCTTTTAAATCTTTTGTTAAGAATATCATCATACTTATCGTTCAGTATCTGTTATGAATGTATAGTATAATGTTATATTATTATGAATCTAAGGATGAAAAGACATGTTTAAGAGGTTAGCGGGAGGGAGGAGGGCAGACTTCCCAAAATTTGTCGCCATTTAATGAGCCGTTTTTTGCTGAAGACTATAAGCCACGATGATAATATAATGACAGAGAGTTCGTCAAATAAAGGTATAGTTAAAAGTGTAACATTATTACTTTACAATACTGGTATCTGTCTAATACAATAGGGAACAGTTGACATGTAATATCTTGATGTATGACACGTTGGTTCACATAATTCGTTGTTTACATTCTCACGGAGCTGTTTTCTTGAATGACGCGAGACAGGAACCAGATCCCGATGTCTCGCGGTGTTGAGATGTTGTGGGCGAACTTTTCTGTTAGGAATTTTCTTCTGTCTTCTGAGGAGGGAATCTGCAACTGATTTAGCGTGTATGAGGTAGAGTTTGATCCAAGTATGATACGCAATGCTCTTTCTTTAAGTCTTTCTAACATATATTTTTTTGGCAAAGTTTGTAATGGATAAATACCAGACTGGTGCTGCATATTCATTAATTTGTCAAATAAAAGTCGACCATATACGGAGGATGTCTCCTTGGGATGCGCCAAAGGATTCACCGAATATGTGTAATAAAGGTGAAGATAACAATGATAATTTTAGGAGGATAATGATAATGAAAATTACAATAATGATAACAAAATGACAACAACAACAGTAACAAGAACTGATAAGAATGAAAATGACAATATAAATGATAATGATTATAGTAATAATAACAATAATGATAGTAATAGTAATAAGAAGAATGTTATTGAAAATAGTAATAATATTAATGATAATGATTATAATAATAATAAGAATGATGATAATAATATCAGTGACAATAATGATGATAAAGTAATAATAATAATTTGAACAATGATATTGATGATATTAAAAAGCAAATGCTAATAATACAAATCATAATAGTAATAGTTAGAACAAAAGTAATAATAAATAATAATAACAATTATGAAACAAACTCAAATATAAGAATAATAACAAAGCAATAATAATAATGATGGTAAGATGAATACTACTAATAATAATAATATTGATAATGATAATGATAAACATGATATTGATAATAATGATAAGAATAATGATAATAATGATAAGAATAATGATAATGATGATAATAACGATGATAATAATAATAATGATAACAATAAACATGATAAGGATAATATATATATATATATATATATATATATATATATATATATATATATATATATATATATATATATATAAACCTTGGCGGAGGTGATGAAGGTATGATGATAATTGTTCCCTGATGCAATCAATCAAAAACTTCCTGGGTCTGCATCATCATCCGGATCACCGAAAAAATCATAAAAATCTGTTTTTATCTTATTATGTTATCCTGCGAACCAACGAACAAACTGACCAACAAGACCAAAAACAAAACCTCGGCGGAGGTAATAATAACAACAATGGCGATAACAACACAGCA
>NC_091550.1:20407074-20409574 GCF_042767895.1 Penaeus vannamei | reverse complement strand
GATTACCTGGTAGTGTTCGACGGAAATAAGACAACAGCGCCTGTCCTGTCCACTTTCTGCAAAGGGGGCGCTGCGCTGACCGGCTTGACCTCCAGTGGGCCAGACATGCTCTTGCTCTTTCACGCCTCGCCCTACGACTTCCCTTTCCAGGACTCTCCCCGCAGACGCACTTACGGCTTTGAATTAGACGTTGAAGTAAAGTTTGTTGATCGTGAATCGACGGCCTACGTGCCTCGGGGTTCCAAGTGCGAGTACGTAATAAGCAGTCAAGGTCAACGGAGTGGGTATGTGCAGACTGTAGAGCATTCCCTCTTAGCAAACACTACCTGCATTTGGCAGCTTAAAGCGGGTAGCTCTGAAATCGTATGGTTATACTTCCTGCACTACCGCCATGTTCTGCACCCGGAGATGCCTCGCCCAGCCAAATGCCCGAACACATTTCAAATCCATGATGGACTTACCACCGGAACAGGCGAGGAAAATTCAACAACGTTACTTGGCAAGTTCTGTAAACTAGAGAAAATTCCACGTGTGTGCAGTGGCGTCCACGCCCCCAGCCCGCACTCGGCTTCCTGCTCACCTCAAGACAGTTATGTGTCGACCCAGCCCGCCATGACGCTGCTATTAAGATACGCTGCCGGCACTGCGCCTTCGCACGTCGAATTTCTGGCAAGATACGAGTTTGTTGATACACGGCAGTGGGGGGAACCCACGCCTTGGGGAGGCCTGTGTGACCGCACCTTCAGAGTACGACCTGACCGTCTTTTTGCCTCTCCCAGAGATGTGTTTATGTTTGGTCGAGGTGGAGCTAAAAGACTCTTGTGTGAGTACACTTTCCATGTGCCATCACACCAGCGTATTTCCCTACGCATCTTAAGGTCGAAAATGGGCTCGAACTGCACCACTGTGTATCGCCATGCTTCCCGACGTCATGAATGCTCTCACGGAGGTCAGCCGGGCGAGCCAGCCATAAGGATTACAGAGGAACCTTGGTCTTACGTGCCTGTAGAAAGGGCGTGCCTTTGCAACGTATCCAACGGCCAGTCCTTCAACATCATTTCTTATACAAACCGCATCCGGCTGACATTCAGCATCTCGAACATGACTCCAAATGAGGATTATAACGATTATTTTTTTGAAGGGGAATATAACGTGCTAGATGCGCCTCTGGAGGTCATTGAGGGCTGCAACGAGACTGTTCGCCACCTGAACGGTCGTTATGGGAATTTCACAGTTGGTGCTGGGCGAGGAGACCTCTGTGCGGGGCTTCCGCGTCTGATCAGCGCTACCGATTCGTCTTTTCTTTTCCTGAGGGTGCGAGGCTTCACTGCTACAGACACTAACTGTGAAGTGGCTTCGAGGATTAACGTTTTTGCAGCAGGAGGAATCACACCTCTGGCCTCTATCTGCCCCGAGCGTCGCGACGTTTTCACGCACATCTTCAGCAGTGGGTGGGAAGACTACGAGTTTCGATTCCAGTACGAGGATGAAGACGAATTCATGTGGCAGAACGAGAGCATTTCCACGAGCAGTTTACCGCCAACCACCACGGAAGAGTACGATTTCATAGAGCCTGTGAAACGTCCAGAATCTCGAGACTTATTTGTGGAATATATTGGAAACTACTCCGGCCGCTTCCTAATATCCTGGGTTGGAATCTGGAGGCCTTTGAGAAAACCCAGCGTCCCAACAGCCAAGGACGACCCTTGTCCCCATCGCTGTCCAGACATTAGTGCTTGTCTGCCAAAGGAATTGTGGTGCGACGGAACGCCGCACTGTCCCTCCGGACTGGACGAGGGGGCTGCAGCTTGCGGTCTCTTGGCTGCGCTCCCTTGGGTCTACTTGGCAGCAGCTAGTGTCTTGTTGCTATCGCTAGTCTCACTCTTTATTGCAGTGATTGTTCATCGCATACAAACACACATGCAGAAGTCAGTGGTGGCTGCAGCGACGGCAGCAGTCAACAATGGACACGGCCTGAAGAGCAACACCCAGGACCTCCTCATACCCCCGGAGAAAGACAGCTGGTGACAACGCGCCCATTCTGACGATATCGTCTGTATTGACTACGAGACCACTGTATAAACTGCTGAGCTGCCTCGTTTGTTAAGCAAGTGCTCGAATCATTACTGCTATACTCGAAGTGCATTAGAAAATACAGTCATTACGATTTAAAGCGAAAAAATCCTCGTCTGCAATGTGTTAAATGCATACAGCTATAGATTTCCCAAATAAGCACGCTAGCGGTACAGAATCTAAAGTCGAAAAATACCTTTTATGAATAATGCGATCCCATACACACGTATGTGAGCATAATCTAAAATTCAACATGAAAAGTAAAGACTGCAGCTGTGAAATTAAGCAACATGTCACGTTTATCAGGTCCAATGCCTGTAATCAACGGTCTAAAGTTTGCCGATTTGGTAGACCGAGCTAAAAAGAGACAGAAATATGAGAAAAGTCACAGAGTAGATGTGTGAATGTTCGTTCGTATATGTGTTTC
>NC_091550.1:20384574-20387074 GCF_042767895.1 Penaeus vannamei | reverse complement strand
CTTAGCCAGCGAGAGAACAAAATCCCATTTCACAATAATTATGGGGGATTTTAATGCCAAAATAGGTAAAAAGACAGAGGGCGAAACCGCAGTAGGGAACCATGGAATAGGCACTAGGAACGAGAGGGGACAAATGCTAGTCGAATTTGCGGAGGCTCGATCACTCAGTATCATGAATACATTCTTCGAAAAAAGACTAGAACGGAAGTGGACATGGAAGTCGCCTTCTGACGTCAAAAACGAAATTGACTTCATAATTTCAAATAGGCGCGATATAATAAAAAATGTAGAGGTTATAAATAAAGTAAATGTAGGCAGCGACCATAGAATGGTGAGAGGCGAAATTAAAATACATCTCAGAAGGGAAAGGAACAAACTAATGAGTAAACCACAGCCAAACTTGGCTAACTTGAGGATCAGAGCAACAGAATTTAGCCTAAACATCCAAAACAGATATTCACTCCTCCGCGACGAAGATCTCAACATCGACCAAATCAATAAACAGTTCAATGACATAATAAAAGAAGCTGCACTTGAAGTAGGCGGAAAGAACGACAATCGAAGCTCCAGCAAGCTCTCGGTAGAAACTAAACAGCTTATACAAAAACGTAGAGACATGAAAGTATCGTCAAATAGGGACAAGATAGAATTGGTTGAACTAACAAAGACCATAAATAAAAAGAAGAGGGAAGACGTACGGAAATTCAATACTCAAATAATAAATGAAGCAGTGATTTCAGGTACCAGCATGAAAGCAGCTAAAAGAAGACTAGGAATAGGGAGAAATCAAATGTATGCAATTAAGAAACCAGACGGAGAAGTAACACATAACAAGAATGAAATCATCAAAGTAGTGGAAGACTTTTACAGGGATCTATACAACTCAAACGAACAGCCACAAATAGAAGCAAACGCGGTAACTAGCGACGTACCTAATATCACAAAAGAAGAAATAAAAAGAGCACTTAAAGGCATGAAGAGAGGGAAAACACCAGGCGAAGACGGAATTAGTATAGACCTCATATTAGATGCAGGAGACATCGCAACAGTGAAACTAGCCAATCTTTTTAACAAATGCCTTCTCAGCGGAAAAACTCCGAAAGCCTGGAAAAATGCAACAATTATCTTGTTACACAAAAAAGGCGATAAAAAGGATTTAAAAAATTACCGACCCATAAGCCTCCTTTCGGTTACTTACAAACTGTTCACGAAAGTCATTACAGCTCGCATCTCTGACAGTCTGGATTCCAGCCAGCCTAGAGAACAGGCAGGCTTCCGCAGCGGATTCTCAACAACAGATCACATCCACACGCTCACCCAAATAAGAGAAAAAGTAAACGAATATAGGAAACCCCTGTGTATGGCATTCATCGATTATGAAAAGGCATTTGACTCTGTACAAATACCAGCAGTATTAGGTGCTATTCAACAACAGGGAGTTGAGGAGGTATATTGTAATATATTGGAAGATATATACAAAGATGGGACAGCAACCATCAAACTCCACACAGAAACCGATAAAATACCAATTAAAAAAGGCGTTAGACAGGGCGACACCATCTCACCAAAGCTGTTTACAGCCTGCCTCGAGGAAATATTCAAGAAACTAGAATGGGAAGGGAAGGGTATCAAAATAGGAGACGAACACCTAAACAACCTAAGATTTGCAGACGACATTGTTCTCCTTAGTGAATCAGCTGATGAACTGCAGCAATTAATAAACGATCTGAATAGAGAAAGCCTAAAAGTCGGACTTAAGATGAACAAGAAAAAGACTAAGGTTATGTTCAACAGCAGAGTCCCACTCAAACAAATACATGTACAAGGCGAAGCACTAGAGGTAGTAGACAGGTATATATACCTAGGACAACTCGTGCAGACAGGCACATCAAGTGAACAGGAAATAAAGCGACGAATCAGTCTAGGTTGGAGTGCCTTCGGCAGGCACAGTAGCACACTAAGAGGTTCCTTGCCATTGTGCTTAAAAAGAAAAGTCTTTAATCAATGCGTCCTCCCAGTTATGACCTATGGGTCAGAAACATGGACTACAACCAGGTTACTGGAGAGGAAACTAATAAGCGCCCAGAGAGGGATGGAAAGATCGATGATGGGAATTAGCCTGAGAGATCGGAAGAGGGCGACGTGGATCAGAGAACAGACGAAGGTAGAAGATATACTCAAGAGCATTAAAAAGAAGAAATGGCAATGGGCAGGGCATGTATGTCGGAGACAAGACGACAGATGGACAAAGAAAGTAACAGACTGGACTATAAATAACTTAAGGAGGCCAAGAGCCAGACCAATGACACGATGGCGCGACGAAATAGCGAAATTTGGGGGCCAAGACTGGAAACAAACATCGCAAGACAGGGAAACCTGGAAAAGAATGGGAGAGGCCTACGTCCTGCAGTGGATTGACTCAGGCTGATGATGATGATGATGATGATGATGATATATGTATACATATATGTTAATATATATGTATATATATATATATATA
>NC_091550.1:20357074-20362074 GCF_042767895.1 Penaeus vannamei | reverse complement strand
TAACACAAAATGACTAGTATGAACCTTATCAAACTGAAAATCAAGTTGAGTAATATTCAAGAAAAATTACAAATTTATCAACATTTGAGGAAATGCAATTAATTCAAAATATCAATGACAAAGTATGTGGCAATTTAAGATACAGAATCATATACATTGAGACATAATAATAGCAGATTCAAAAGAACATGAGACAGAAAACTTCGAACAATGAACTCCGAGGTAAGCGGGAAAGCCGGCATACTATTTTGGGCTATAAAATCTTAATCCAAAACTTTTCTTAGGTTAATCTTTACAATTTATAAGAACCAAAGTTGAAAGAATCTAATGACAAGGTTTTGACCATGGTTACTAACCTAAAAATGTAAAATATCCATGGAAATAAGAGCTGTGCAGCAGGTGACGCGTACTGTAAGCCACCAAGGGACGCTATGAAAGGGAGCGGTTGTCTACCAAACTCGAGACTATCAGGAGAAAGAAAATCCACATATAAAAATGGGAGACTAAAGAGAATGTAAATTCTCAAAAAACAGAATTATTATTTAAGAAGTTCAATGTCAATTGAAGATGACTATTCATTTAAATTTGATTTTTCTTTCCAGGTCCATAGACTTTCTAAAATAATTAAATCAAAATCAAAAGGGGAGGAGTCTAGGATTTCAAAATTCTCTGAAAAGAAAGAATGGTTTGTTGCTTCAGAATGGCTTCCTTTTAATTGAAGATTTGTTAGGTCTAGTTAACTTGTAGTTAGTATTCCTAAATGAGAAATCTTTATGTTCTTCAATCCTCATGAAGAGATTACGGGAAGTCTTCCCAATGTAAGTAGCATCACAGCTACTGCACGTGAATTTGTATACTATCGAAGAGCGTAAAGGTTTCGGGACCTTGTCCTTAAATTTAAACAAATTACTTAAAGAGAGGGAGGTTGTATATACTACTTATGAGTGACAGTTGAGTAATGAGCTTTAATTAGATTTGATGATTTTCCTTCTAGACTGTGACTAATAGTTCCAAGGTAAGGTAGTTTCATATAAATTACATCCTTAGGGGCAGTCAGTGTGGGTTCAGCAGGGACCAAAAGTCTATTGAGAGTTGTCCTTATGTTCTTTTCAATAAAATTAATTGGGAACATGTTCAATCTTGAAATATTTGTGATAAAGTCTACTTCCTTGATAAAGATAAAATAATCCTTGGAATATTTTAATGCTCTGAAGATCAGAGTAGAAATTAAATTCCCTTTATATTTGATAGGTATATAAGAATTAAATTTAGTTGCGAGACCCGTGTAGATTGGTTTTCTATAGACTGAGGAGACAAAAGAATTCATATCCCTAGAAATATCAATATCCAAAAAGGGGAGATGTCCATTCTGTTCAATTTCACAAGTGAATTTAATGTTAGGATGTTGATATTAAGGTATTCCAAGAATTTGTTAACTTCATCTTCGGATTTAAATAATAATAAAGTATCGTCAACATATCTGAAGTAATGTTTGGGTTTAAATTCCACAGGGTAATTTTCAAGCCATTTACTTTCATTATAGCACATGAAAATGTTAGCTAAAGTAGGTCCTAAAGGGCTTCCCATTGCTACCCCCTTCAATCTGTTTGTACAAAGTTCCATTAAACCAAAACATTATATCCTTCGTGGCTATATCCAAAATTTTCTTAAAATACATTCTATTAAATCCCAAAACTTCATCAGATTTATCAAACAAAGAGTTCATAATGATATCTATGGTTTCATCTAAAGGAACATTAGTGAACAAATTAGTAATGTCAAAACTAGCTAGGACATAGTCATAAGCATGTGGGATCTCAATTAATTTCTGAACAAAGGTGAAGGTGTTTGGTATGGTATACTGATTCAGAGTGAGTCGTTTTAGTATGGGAATTAAAATTTTTGAAACATTATAATTAATGGTTCCCAGTTTGCTTCATGAATTTTGGGTAAACCATATAAAATTCCAGGTCTTGAGCCAGAAGTAAAGAGGGAAGAGTAAGTGGACTCTTTAAAAACCTCTTCTTTTTTTAATTTCCTTAGAAAAGAATAAAATTTATCCTCATTTTTGATAATGAGTGATTCAGGTTTGTTAGGAATTTGGGAGAATTTTGTCATCAACTTTATTAACGTAATCTGATGTGTTCATTAGAGCAACACCTTGACCTTTGTCTGGTTTGGTAATAATTACATCAGGGTTCTTAGACAAGTCTTTAAGGGTTTTGAGGTCATTAGTTGATATCCCATCTTGAGTAATTTCCTTTTTATATGCAAAAAAGTAGAGAAAGCCAACTTCTTAATACTTGATTTGATGTGATTATTAACATTTGGAAATTTATTTGATGGTTTGTGAGTATAAAGTGACCTAGGCAGTTTTTCAAAAGATAGAAAAAAATTAGCAAAATTAAATTTTGATGGTGGGATGCCAAATTTTAAACCATTTGCTAATAATTGTTTAAGTTTTAAAGACAAGTTTACACTAGAAAAATTGAAAACAACTTTATCAACGTCCTAATAGGAGATTTTGAAAACATATGTCACTTTTACAAGAACCACGTGAAAATATTGCAAATCCTCATGGCAGTATGTAATAGAACTATTATTCAATTTCGACTTCAGTTTGTGTGTGTGTGTGTGTGTGTGTGTGTGTGTGTGTGTGTGTGTGTGTGTGTGTGTGTGTGTGTGTGTGTGTGTGTGTGTGTGTGTGTGTGTGAATTTTTGAAGTAGGGGACTTCAGGAAAAAAAAGGTAAAAATTTTCTTACATTGACCACTTTTACAAGAAGTACAGGCAAAAACTGCGAAAACGCACTCGATCAAGTTGCAGATATTTTATTTTTCTACTAAATGAGCCATAATATGTTAATTTTGGACATATGGTGTGCCCGGAATCCTTTGACCCACCCCTGAAGGCGGAGTTCCGAGATATCGGCATTTTACGTTTCTTCATCTTTCCAAGGCTATCTTGATATCAACAAAACAAGGCATAAGATTAGTCTTCCTACACCATAATCCTCTATCATCTACCTGCATTCCGAAGTCTTGCGGACATTGCCAGCACGTAACGGTTTCTCAAAATCTTACGAATAGTGCGGAGTGGTGGCAGTGATCTGGGGGTCTATAGGCCTACATTGACTATTTTTAAAAATTTCTCAAAAATCCAAAAAAATCATACAGCCATTCTGATTTCCTGTTTAAATAGAACTATCTTTCATCTATTATATGCACATTTTTGAGAAGTTCACCTTACTTTTTTCTTGGTGAATATTTTCCGAAGGTGACTATTTTAACACCCTCATAGGAGATTTTGAAAACATATGTCACTTTTACAAGAACCACGTGAAAATATTGCAAATCCTCATGGCAGTATGTAATAGAACTATTATTCAGCTACAAAATGAGCCATAATACTTTAAAATCGGACCGAATATACGTGTGCTATGCGTAAAAATATGACGGACCTAATCGCGATCTTATTCCTTTTTATTATGTTTACATTTTACATGACAAATCATGTACAGAATACTTGTATTTGATATAATTATCTATCATTTACCTATTATTGATGCTCTAATGGGGTTTTACAACGTATAATATTTGTCGAAAGAATAACTTTTCTCCAGTCGGACGGGTACCAAACGCATACTTTTCCCCACGCGGCGGGGCCGTCCTGGACCATGAAAATCGTTTTTAAATCTGCGGAATAACTCTACGGGGTCACGTAGCCAAATTTCACTCTCAGACCCCCGTGGAAAGACGAAAAACAATTACATGGCGATGTGAAAGTATGTATATAAGGTAAATGAGCACATATAGATAATTTTCGTGTACCTCGTGACCTTTTGTTTATTTATATTGTTACTTCCGTTTGTTTCTTTGTTTGTTGATTGTTTATTTGTTTTTTGTTTGTTTTCTAATTCTAAAATGAACACATTTTAACGAGATTTTAACCAAAGGTAAGTTTTATCCTAACTTAGACACTTATTGCAGTTTGGTGGTGATGCGGACCATGGTTTGGATCCAGGATTTTTTTTTTTTTAACTCGAAAAGTTATGAACAGATTTGAATAAAATTTTAACATGAGGGTTGTCTTAGCCTAATTAATATTCCATAAAATTTTGATCCTGAATATTTGGCAAAACTACCCCCCATGGGTGGGGGGGAGGTTTGCATTTTCGAAATGTTTTGCTCATAGATCAAAGTAACTATGTATGACGAAAACATAAAGAAAAGATAATACACCATATGAATAACATATGTTTAGTTATTTGTATGGAAAATTTCTTCATTGTCGTTTTTTGGACGTTTGCCGGATTTTTGAAATTATTCCTAAAAAAAGAAGGTTGGTCTCATCTTGTGTGAAATTTGATAAGCTTTCAGAAAATATTTTTATTATCTCTAATCATTGCGTCACAATTGCCCGATTTTCTAAGGTAACATCAAAAAAATAATATTTCGGTCGACATCGAAAATCGCTGCTACCACCTAAAAAATAAAGGTCGAGCCTTGAAATTTTCAGGGGAAAACCGGGGGCCTAGAAACTCATTTCCAGGGAGGAGAGTGAAAATTTAAGAGACTTTATCTTAAATGAGTATCATTCGCTGTTGATATTTGAATTTAAATAACTTATCGAATTGAAGAGAGAATCATCAATAATGGATAGACAATAAAGATGAAGAGACAATGAATTAACGAATATGAGTAAATCAAGAATAACGAAAGAAGAATAAAGGTTTAGGAATAGAGAATAATGAATAGAAAATAAATAAGAGATCAAGTGATATGTAAATGGAAAATAAATAAGAGATTAAGTGATATCAAAGTAATATACTACACATGTATAAGGCTTCGAAATAGGCGCGCGGTACCGGCATATCTTGCAAGCTTAACCTCCGGCTTTGATCTGCGGTGCATTGTAAGCCTGGGGGCGCAATCACTTACATTCATTGCAGAAGGCTGTATCAATTTCCATTAATGTTACTCGTCCTCCCTTTGGAATAAA
>NC_091550.1:20337074-20344574 GCF_042767895.1 Penaeus vannamei | reverse complement strand
CATTATTATCATCATTATTATTATTATCATAATAATAACGATAATCATAATGATGGTAAGGGCACTGATACTGGTGATGACAATAATGATAATGATAATATATAATAATAATGATTATAAGAACTATCAAAATTATAATCGTCATAGTGATAATAAAGTTAATAATGATTCTATTATGTTTCACGTTAAAACGACAAAAGTTTAGTATTAGAATTATAATAATGAGAAAAACAAAAAGTTATGATAATGGCAATAATAATAATGATAACAAAATGAATCAAAGTGATGAGAGTGAGAATGATCATGATTATTGTTATTATTACTACTATTATTAATAATAATTGCTGTTTTTCTTAATCACCATTATCACTATCATTATAACGAAAGAAAAGAAAAAAACATTGTCTTCTTTTCTTATTCTTATTTTTTACACTCGTTGCTTTGTCATTGTTAACAATATCATTTTCACTTTTGTCATTATTGTCATTTTCATTGCACAGATATCAGTAAACGATGAAAATCCTACAAAAGAAAGAATTGTTTCATTTATCTAAGCTTTTTTGTACCAAAAAGTGTACATATTGGGAACCAAAACCTGCAGGACTTTACTCTTCTGCAACGTAATTTCACCAGTAATACAAAAGCTTCCCTTCAAAACGAATTGAATATATCCCCAAAAAATGAAGGACATAAATTTCTATTCTTTTATTGATTCATCTCATTTTAATGTACTGAATTCTACAAAATATAAGCTATAGAATAACTCTCTAAGTATGTAAATCATTTCATGGGTGTTTTGCAGTGTTGCAGCTCAAACAAAGCATAGTTATTAAACTGAGAAAATAAATTATAAAGGCTTACTTACCATTTTCTATTCCTGATACCATAACCATAGATATATAGGTTCTTCTTCCTCGTGGTGAATCTCTATTTAATCTTCCTTTGCCATATTACTTCCACTAATGCTAGAACTTTCCCCCCAATCCTATCCGCATCTGTTCCCTTAACCTAATGGGAAGTAAGAGTACTCATCAGTTATGGTTAGCTGAGCCATAGTGGTATACTTACTATAGAAGTTTCGTCGTTAATGATATCTGTATGTCCTTGCATCAGACTTTTCGAGGAAATTATTAGCTAGCTCCAGGTGGTTTTGAGCAACTAGTTGATTATTTACAAGTTCGAGATTCTACCAACAAGTTTTATGTTTTGAAATTTCGTAGGATGGAATCAAAAATGTCTTGTGATTCTCAAAATGCCAGTTATCAATTTTCTTAGTATTTCTCCATTTGACGTCCGTGCTGACGATGGTATTCTTTTAAAGTTTTACGGTATAGCCGCATTTCCACAGCATCTAATCTTTCTTTAATTATTTTCTTTAGTTTCCATAGTACACACCCATATTTGACGTACAACCAAATGAGTTGATATGGTAGGTGACATTTTTTTTTTCATTTTCGCAAAACCATTCTAGACTAGTCTTATTCTTTGCAGTATCGCAGTCTTGATTCTTCCATCATCTCTTAGGATACAAATTTTCACGATTCATCATTATGAGTGGCCCTGTATGATAATAATAGCTGTCAATAATAATCATGACCACAGTGCTAATAGCAGTAACGATATCAGTAATCACAGCCAAAAAGAAATGTATTCTAGGAATGGGTTTTTATGACCAACTGACCCCTTCGTGGCTGACCACTTGTAGAGCCATCCGTGTGCAAAATAGAAGAAAACAAATCTGGATAGTAAATCCAAGGCCGATGGGTTAAGGAAAGCCTTTCCAATGGTTTGTATAGATGAAGCTTTACAGTTACTGAGCAGACTGAGGATCCTATTTGGCTGTCAAAGAACCCGATATTGTTAAAGCGCTAGCAGCAATTTGGGTTCTTTCCAACATGGGTTCGGAGATACTAGTATGGAGTGTTTTCATGTGACGTCATCAATATAGCCGGAGGCCGGAAGCGTTTATGTGCGTCTATTCATTCCATTTTTTTCTCTTATTTCTGTGGATTTATTAAACGATGATGGTGGATTACTGCCGTGTCTATGGATGTCATAACCGGCAAAATCGAGTCTCATTTACAAGTTTGTAAATTACCGAGAAGAAAAGACATTATAAGGAAAGACGATGTCTGTGGTCTTCTCGCCTGAATCAGAATCCTAAAGGTAAATAAATGGATAATATCAGGGTATATTCAAACCATTATATATGTGTGTGTGTGTGTGTGTGTGTGTGTGTGTGTGTGTGTGTGTATATATATATTTAAATAACATTAACTGAAACAAAAAAGAGAAGCAAACTGTTAAAAGGCTTAAGCTAGGTCTACAACTAACATCACATCCTACATTTTTTGTTACTGACATTATCATGATTCCAGTCAGTGCACAAGATATTTTCATTTTTGTAACAAACAGAAATTGCGATTTTGAGTCTTTTTTCATGAGAAAAGGCTTTTACAATACTTCATATCCTTGGCTGTGTGTGAGCTTAGTGGAAATTGTACTGCAAAATCTGGTTCTGGGGCTATTTAAACAACACGTCGTGACTTGGCTTATTATCCCAAGGAAAAGTTTCAACCTGCAAAAAATTACATCATCAATATCAAATATATGCAACCTATTTCCAGGTTATAATACTTGTCAATTCCATTCACCATCAATGATTCATGTAATAGTAACAAAATAAATTCTTTCAGCAACTCATTGACACAAATAACATTTTCATTAACATAAACTATTAATACATATTGACAATAATTTCCTTACCATTTCATTCCTTAATACTTCATTCAATTAATCTTAAGGCTTACATCTCAAATAATGACCTTTTCTTGTTTACACTTTATTTATTAATTTTTCTCATCAATTTACTATTAATAACAAAACTTACAACTCACTTCGTTGAATTAATCTTAATGCTTATATCTCAAATAATGATATCTTTTCTTGTTTACCACTTCATTTATTATTTTTTTCTCATATCAATTTACTATTAATAGCAAAACTGACAACTCACTTCGGTGACTCCTCCAGATGAAGCCCAGAGTACAGTGATAGCCATAAACCTCTTCAGAACATTAACTCCTGCAAACCAAATTAACATTGCAGCCTCTCACGTACAAATTATAATATATCACTAGAATCTCACTGAATAACATGAATAACAACACGCATATTGCATCTTATCCGGTAATTACACTTGGTTTATGCACATAACTTAATGTTCAATCATTATATTAAACTAAGGAAATTACATACCATGTTATGAGCTTATACAATTGTTATTATAACTCCAAAATCAATCAGAGAATTGAAAAAGGGTCAAGCCTGCCCTTACTCTGCACGGCCCATCGTAGTCTCACGAGGGCGGTTACTACATCAAAACATTACAAAAGAACAGAAAGATGCACGGCGCGTCACAGTAATTTCTCAAATACCTTACACAAAGATAAATTCTAACATAAGCACATATAATTTCTAAAACAAAAATAAGTTGTACATGTTATAATACTTCAAAGCATATAAATCAAATCAAATGTAAGTCAAGTTAAACAAATTGCATTGACAAATTCCTTGTGATAAATCAACTCAACATTTTAATGATACAAAGTAATAAATTATTTACAAAGTACGGGTTCGTTATCTTTGGCAGCCCGTTCCAGTCAGTTGATAAGTTGACACTTTACGGATCTATGCCACTGATTATGTCATTTTCCCCCCTCTAATATCCTTCTTTTTCATTTGTTTTAAGATCTATGTATTTTTCTGCAGCATCCGATCGTTTTTTTTTGTTTGTTTGTTTGTTTGTTTTTGGGTTTTTTTAAAGCTATGGACATGAAACCGTAGATTTTAAATAAAGGCGCGTTGGTCGTAAATGAACCAATATAGACGAATGACCACAAACGTTGAATCCTCGTGGGAGTGAGGGATGGAGAGTCTGAGCTGTCTGGGTGCATATCTTTCCTGGTCAGTTGCAAGTTGCAATAATACATGTCTGAGTCTATATATGTGGTTGAATGAGAGGCTATACATGTATGTGTTCGATATGTGTGAGAGCATTTGTACACGCATGTCCAGTGTAATTTTATCAACACATGTGCATCTATTTATTTATTTGAATACAAGTGTTTGTGTGTATATGAACAGTATACGAGTATAAGGATATATATTTTGTTGAAGTAGTGTATTCCATGATTGGATTAATTGCTAATCATATTCTTTCCTTACAAATAAGGGGGATATGAAAATAATTTTTTACCGTTTTCGGTTTAGTCTGGGGGCACAAGAAGCAAGCTGTTGTAATACATGGCGTCAGCAAATTAATATATAATATAAGGTTGAAATTTTTAGAAATATAGAATATATTTTATGTTGTATTCCCTTAAGAGGCGAGAGTCACAGGATAAGAGGAATGGCAAGTGACCGATCATCTGTGTATGCACATTACAATAAGAAATAAAAAAGTGAATAACCTTTCATTATAAACATAGTATGATGGTATAGGAATAGCTATTTCCTTGCAATACCTTAAAGATACCTTATTTACTAATACCCAATACCGCAATGCAGTATGTAATTCCGATATGATTTAGTAAATGTGTTTTGTGATCATTTTACACAAGAAAATGCCAAACTTAGTAACATATGTACACTCAAATCCAGCAACGCAATTTATAGAAAAGTTCAATTTAAAAAAGAATAGAAATACATCATATTCGAAGTCCAGTGACTAATCCTCTGTAACAAAACACAAATATAATCCAGTAATACCGTGGATACCAGCATAGAAAAAATATTAAGTGTAGTGAAACCACACCTGTTCCAAAAGAACATATGACATAAACAAACCTTTTGATACAACAAATGACGCTGCCAACGTCATCTAAAAGAAGTTAAGGGGAAAAACGAATAGACCCAAGCAGATATAGTAAAAAGTGCTAAAAATAGTCCACAACATTGGACAAGATAAAACAACAAAGGAGACAGACAAACCAAGAATACTAAAACATCCTTATTATAACACGTCTCTTCATTATGTAAGATTCAACCTGAACGAAGTGAAAGCCTCGATCAACAGCAACGCGTGTAAACCTACGTCCTGCCGCAAATGACACACAAATGACAAAGAACAAAAACTGTAGACACGTTATAGCAGTGGATAAAAGTGCAAGAGTCTCTAACCCTCCAAAAGAACACAGAGGAAAATAGACATATATCTCACCCGTGCTTCGTAGGCATTCCTCATTCTGTATTCTCTTTCGAGCTTAGATGCAAAAAACTTAACGAGAGATAAGGTCTAAGATGGTCTCGCCCTTTGCCTCCTGCGCGCAACTTGGGCATCCACGAACTTGTCCCTTACGCCCACGTGGATGTGGAACCAGCTTCGACTTTGTGATTAATTTAGGAGAGAGAAAATATTAAAAGTCAGAAACTATATATTCATCCAACTTTATCATTCGCCGATGCCTTTTCTTTTCTTTTTGATTCTATCTTTTAATTACATCTATCTTTTAATTACTGGACGAAGACAGATCCTGGAGCTGCCGTGCGTTGCTTAGACATTACTCTGTCCTGTATTATAACTCTGATTTACTATATTCCTAACTTATAAACGGTGGGGAATTGAGAAACGCTTAGACTAAAGGCTCGCGTGCTAGCTTTTAAGTGACGCGAGATGGTGTCTGAGGGAGATCAGATCATACCAGCTGGTTAGACCTGACTGAATCCATAGACCGTGGGAACAGGCGCAAACTGGATTCATTTCGGGCACGTGTGTGTTGTGTGTGTGTGTGTGTGTGTGTGTGTGTGTGTGTGTGTGTGTGTGTGTGTGTGTGTGTGTGTGTGTGTGTGTGTGTGTGTGTGTGTGTGTGTGTGTGTGTTTCAAGACAAAGGTCATCCAACTTGTTCATTGTATTCACTTATTTAAGGGCTAGGTTAGCTAATTTTCTGCAGGAAGATGGGGATAGATTGATACATCATTGCTGTTATGATGGCAATAGTAGTAGTATAAGTAGTAGTAGCAGTTGTAGTAATAGTAGTGGTAGTCGCAGAAATTGTAGTAATGCTAATAGCATTAGCAGTAGTAGTAGCAGCAGTAGTAGTAGTAATAGTAGTAGTGGTAATGATACTAATAGTAGTAGTACTGGTAGTAAAAACAATAGTAGTAGCAGTAGTAGTAGTAATAGTAGTAGTAGTAGTAGTGGTGGTGGTGGTAGTAATAGTAATAGTCGTAGTGGTAGTAGTGGTAATAGTACCAGTACCGGTAGTTGTAGTTGTAACAGTAGTAGTTATTACTGAAATAGTAGTAGCAGCAATAATAGCATTTTTTAAAGGTTTGAATGAGAATGAATATCTTCCGCTGTGAAGATATCTATTCTCATTCACACCCTTTTCTACATTCATCACAACGAACAGCCTTCCCATCTGTCTTCATACATCTCTCGTACACCAAACGCACACACCATCTCTCAAAAATAGATACTTCTTCCTCTACGCTCACTTTATTCTTCTTCATCCCGTCTCTCAAACAAAAAGAAAAATCTCTGAATAACATCATACCATATAAAAATAGCGTGTTAGAAATGCAAAGAATATACACAGAACCTCGACACTGAGTTCTAAAAAAAGATTAATAATGCAACGGAGCCTAACAAGAGCGACAAGACTCGGGCCGGAGTGTTAATAATTCCTGGATTGAAATTGTTCCTTCCCTCGAGGTTCGCTTCTCTGTATCGTCTTTTCCTTCTCCTCTTCTCCCTTTATTTATCTTTTTATTTATGTCTATCTATCTGTTTATTTTCTTCCTTTGTATATTTATTTATCTATCTGTCTGTTTATCTTCTCCCTTTCTTTATTTATTTATTTATCTATCTGTTTATCTATTTATGTATGTATTTATTTACTTGTTTATTTATTTGTTTTAGTCATATATATTTACCTATTCATTTATCTATCTATTTATCTATCCATTTATGTATCTATTCGTTTATTCGGTTATACACCTATTCATTTATTCATTTATTTTTTCTATTAACATTCATTTCTTTACATTTTCCTCTTCTTCTCCTCCTCAATGTTTATTATCCTATGCGGCAATTCACCTATTCAATTCCTCTGCATTTAAAATGGCCCTTTCTTGACCCCAAATCAATTTCAAACCCCCAGCATCGATTTAAATATTCACCCTTCTGTCCTTTACCTTCTACGCTATCCCTTCCTCTTCCCTTTCCTCTGGCTGTCGCTGTCGCCCGCCCTTCCGTGACACCCCACGGGCCTTCATTGTCAGCCCAAGTACCTTCCTCTCCTCTGGCCGCCGGCTCCTTCCCCTGACATGACAGCTCCCCTCTTCTTCTTCTCTTTTTTTCTTCTTCTTCTTTTTCTTATTCTTCTTCTTCTTCTTTCTCTTCTTCCTCTTTTTCTTCTTCCTCTTCTTCTTCTTCTTCCTCTTTTTCTTCGTCTTCTTATTCTTCTTTCTCTTCTTCCTCTTTTTCGTTTCCTCTT
>NC_091550.1:20315446-20317946 GCF_042767895.1 Penaeus vannamei | reverse complement strand
CCATCATTATCATTACTATTGCCATTATAATTAGTATTAGTACTGACATTGTTTCACTAAAACATATTGGCCGCGGTTATTTAAATAAAAGCAGACATACAACACATCCATGAGCAACACTTTCGATATACCCCCCCCCAAAAAAAAAAAAAAAAAAAAAAAAAAAAAAAATATATATATATATATATATATATATATATATATATATATATATATATATATATATATATATATATATATATATATATATATATATATATATATATATATAATTAAAATTATGCTACGGGTGCAACGAAATTTGTTTGATATTCTGCACTGCATCAAATTCTGTATTGTAACAAAATGAAATGCAGTCTATTTGAACGATTACAAAGCATTAACATGTGTCATTACATTGGACAAATATTTCGGATTATGAAACTTGCACTGTATTCATTCTGAGTTAATTTTAACAGAGCAGTAATGTTTTAATACAGACCTAGAGCCACTAAGTGCTAAATAAAGAGGATGAAGTATACCCTGTACCTGCATACCAGTGGTTCCCAACGTCTTCTATTCTGTAGCCTCCGATCAATATATAATGTCTTATCGGATTCTGCTATTACTAGTTATGAATCATGTAATGATACCAATAGATATAGTAAAGGAACACAATATGGAAAGATTCAGTATAGTGATATGAGAGATAACTCTACCCATAGGTATTGTAGGGGAGACAATACCCAGTTTAATCTGGCCATAATTTTTCATATTGCTTCATGGCCCCCTGGAGAGAATCCCCTCGCCCCCAGGACCGTAGATTGGGGACCCCTGCTATGTACCCTCTACTGCCACTCCAGGTATAACTCACCTTGACCACACGACCCAATAAGAGGATTGTCCAAATAGGATCATAGGCGCTCCATAGGAATTACCGCTACTCGTATGAGAGTAATGGTAGCGAAGTATCACAGACAATCCCCGTGGGCGGTTGGTGGCACTGGGTCGGAACTCAAAGGCAGTGTCAAGGTATACTGAGATTTCTGTGTAAGACGGAATAATAGAGTAATGCACTGATGCGGTGTATATGTGAGCCTCAGTGCACTTCACGCTTTATTATAGATGACCATTATCATCATTGTTATCAATGTTTTCTTTATTTTTTCCTTTATCATTATCATGATCACTATCACTAACTTCTTCCGAGGGGTTTTACTTTTAGTAAGATAATAATGAATAAGGAATGATAGATAGAATAATAACAATAATAATTATTATGATAATAATAGTTGTTCAAGAATGAGATTAGGTTAAACTGATTGAACCCAAAATTCAACATATTCTGAAGATCATGAATGAATCAACAATGAATTATTATATTGAGTTCATTCCTGAATACCATTTTGTAAATCCCTTTTCGAAGCGCAATTGTACCGCAGTTATACGTGAACTTGCGTGGTTCTTCAAGCCAGTTGTTACTCCTCAGAAGCTCGTAATCCGCCAACCAAGAGAAGCAGAGGCATCCGGCGACTGCGGAGAAAGTTCCTCCTCCTCGCCGATGCCACATTAACGGCGCTACGGTTGGAGACCTCCGACTGGTGACGAAGATAAATGGAAACATCTGGCAACTGAGCGTGGATACTTTGTCTACATCCACGTCAGTGTGGAATAGAATTCATCGCCCTTAAAAGGCAATATCATAGTAAAAGCTAAATAAAAACAGTTCGTTCGGAGAGGCTTACGCTAACACGCAAAGTCCTACGTCCTTTGTAGAATCAGCGCGTCCCTGTGTCACAAAGGACAAACAAATTGAATCAGAAGTAACTACCCGGTAGCTAGTCCGGCAAGGCGATAAGTGGATATACAGTAACACTATCCTGCTCTGTGTGCATTCCCTGCGAGATTCACGGCATTTCTTGGGGCGTGCCTTGTGTGTATGTGTGTGTGGGGGGGGGGGGGGATGCGGAAGGTCACTACCATATGGCGCACAACGGCGTTAAATTACTATAGAGAAAAAAATGTGTATGGATGAGAATGCTAGATACAATGTCTTTGTGATCTTGATAGCTGTTATCCACTCAATCATTTTAATCTTGATAATCAAACTTAAGCGCCGTGTTTGTAACTAAGCAGTAGGGGTCTTGGAACATACAGTAGTCTCGCCTACTAGACAGGCCCTTGGCAATGAAGAAATGTCAGATGATGAGGCAGATTGATTATCCATGAACTTTAATGAAAAGGGAATTTAATTAATTGTTATTATATGGAATTATACTGTTCTGAATAGATGTTACTATTCTTTTTCTAGCTGATGGTGATTAGTAAAAAAAGAAAGAAAAAATAATGATAATGGTATAATGCTAACAATGGCAGATTTAGAATAGTAATATCGATACAAATGATGATAACTGCAAAAGGAAGGATGACAGTAATGATATACAGTAAAATTATATCATTTATTAATTGTTTACTATTCTTTACAATAGTTCTTACTAGCGCAGTCCTAGACCATCGCCAT
>NC_091550.1:20302946-20310446 GCF_042767895.1 Penaeus vannamei | reverse complement strand
CCTCTTAGAGTAGGTGCCCCTCTTGTGGCCGCTCTTTGAATTCCTTCCAGTTTGACAATATCCCCTTTTAAGTGTGGACTCCATACCACTGCACCGTACTCAAGACTTAGTCTTATGATTGCTATAATGATCTTTGCCACATCTTCGTCCCTATACACGAATGCCCTCTTCATGTTGGCAATCGGTCCTCACATTTTGTGGATCTTTTCATTTATATGATCATTTGGGCTTCGGTTTCTCTTTATGATTATCCCAAGATCTTTTTCCGTCAGCTGTGTTTAATATTGCGTCTCCTAATTTATATTGGAATACTGGGAGATTTAAATTTCCTCCGAACCTGACTACGTCGCATTTACTGGTATTGAATTCCATTTTCCATGCACAACTCCACGTGAATAAGTTCTCGATGTCACATTGGAGGCATTGGCATAAGCCGTTGTCCGTTATCATCTGCAAACATATTCGATAACTACCTGCGCTTATGTTTAACTTTAAATTATTGACGAAAATAGTAAACATGGCGCCAACACCGATCCTTAATTCCGCTGGTTACTCGTCGTCATGTAGAATGCTTCCCTCTAATTACTGTGTTCATCTGTCTTTCACGAAGAAAGTCTATCATCCATGCGAGAAGTTTGCCTTTCACTCCACCTAAGTGCTCTAATTTCCATAGTAGTCTTCTATGAGACACCTTAACAAAGGCCTTTTTAAAGTCAAGTACACACAATCCTCCCAGTCGTCTCTTTCTTGTAATATTTCAGATACTGTATCATAAAAAAACAGAGAAGATTTGGTACACATGACCCTTCTTCTCTAAAACCAAATTATTTATTTGATATCATTTCGTGTTTTTCAAGTATTCCAACCCATTATTTCCTAATTATTCTTTTTAGAAGCTTACATACTACACTATTTAACGAAACTGGTCTATAATTTAGTGGGTTTTGTTTGTCACCGCTCTTGTAAAAGGGTGTAACATTTGCGAGTTTCCAACTTTTTGGTAGTTGACCTTATCTCTGTGAATTTTGGAATATTAAGAATAAAGGAATACATAGTATTTTTTCAGGGTGATGTTTTCGATGTTCTTTACGTTTGTTCGGGCATTTGCCATATCAGTGTATGGATCCTGAACAAACACTGACTGAAATTTCTCATTTAGGATTTCACACATTTCTTCCTCCTTAGAATAAATAATGTTATTGTCTTTAATGGCGCTAAATTGATCTCTACTCTTAGTTTTACTAATTATATTGTTAAAGAAGAGTTTTGGTTGACGTACATTTGTTGATTATATCCTTTTCAAAGTTTAATTTCGCCTCTTGCATGGTTTGGGTATACTCATTTCTTCCTATTTTATATCTTTCATATGCTGCCTGAGATCTATGTCTTCTGAATCTTTACCAAAGGAGTTGCTTTTTTCTCTCATTTTTTGCATCTGTCATTGGACCATTTTTAGCAATTTTCTGCTTCACTTTTGAATTCTGATATGAATTTTCCACTCTTTTTTTTAAATCTCGCAAAATTTTGAATACTGAATAACAAGTATCTCATCGCCCAGAAGTGTTTCCCAGTTTATGATATCAAAGAAATCTTCAAGGCTACTATAATGACTTCTTTTGTAATTGTATTTTTCCTTTCTTTCCTTGTTTACAATGAGTTTTTCTAGGATCGAAACTTTCCCAGTCGATTATTAAAATCCCCTGTGATAAGAATTTCTCTTGCATTGGTTTCCGAAAGTTGTATCACTTTTTCCAGGCTCTTTGTGTCTCTTGAATTAGTTTTTGGAAAATTTTCTTGTGTCCACACCGATGTATGAGGTGGCATGTATACCGTGGTTATTGTGTTTACCCCGTTTGTTTCTACCTCAATTACCTTCAGTTCCACTATAGGGTCCTGATTAATTTCGAAATCCTTTGTAATAATTACTTTCCTTGTTAATATTGCTACCCCCACCGTTTCCACCTGCCCGTTCTTTTCTCCAAATATTATAATCTTTGAGTCCTAATGTTACATCGTCTGTGGAGGGATCAAGTTTGGTTTCAGTGATGCATATTACATCTGGTTTATTCATATCAATTATTGTCTCTAATTAGCAACTTTAAAGATAATCCATCAGTATTTGCATAAACTATTTCTATACAATCTTTCGGTATTCCTTTTGGTTGCAGGGTTAATGTTTGTCTGTCTACATTTTGGTTCCGATAGTATATTTGCCTTGCTCGGTCTTTTTCCCTCTTCAGTCCTTTGTTCATTTTATTCTTTACTTCTTCCATTTTCTTTTTTGTTTGTTTCTCTGTCATCTTTGGTAGTATTTTCTCTTATCCAGATTTTCTCATATTCCCTTTTCGAATAACCCCAGCCTCCTGTGAGCTATGATATTCTGCTCCACGAATTCGGGATTTATGACCTTGAGAATGTCTACAATCAATTTTTTGTCCCCGTTGTATCGTACAATTCCATATTCTACAACTTTTTCTTTATGTCCCAATATGACTAAATTTTTATTTACATCAGCCAAATTAGCAATATTTTTTGCACGTTGCACAAGGGATCTGAATCCGTTCTTAACCGCGTCTGCAAGCGGTGTCTTAATTTCTTCATTTGTGATTTTGACATCTTTTTCTCTCTTTTTTTCCGTTTCATTAATTGTTTCTTTTACCTTTGATACATCGGCATATGTAGCTGTGATCTTTCTTGCCTCTTCCATTATCCGAGCCTGGCTGCTTGACAAATTGCTTTCGATCTGTTTGACAGTTTCTTGTACTTTGATTACATCCTCAACTTTTTTCTGTTGATTCTTTACTTCGGTTTCACTACCATTACTAATTTTGATTTTTGCTTTAATTGATTCCCTTTAGTTCTTTCATGTCAGATTTTCCATATTTTCTCTCTGAATAGTTGTGTTTCTGCGCAAGTTTTCTACCAGTTCTTTTAAATTTACATTTTCTTCGCGAATTTTAAGGCATTCTGCTACCAGGTTGTCTACCTTGGCTTCAAGAGCCTCGATTCTGACTGCTGCTTCCGCCATCTTCATTTTTCTTGACTGATCTCAGTTGTTACTCATTAAACAAACAAAAAAAACAGTCCTGTATTCACGGCAGTTGTCTCTAGGCGCGAAACGCTTACCATGCAGGATTCGCGGTCACTTCTCGCCTCCCTTTACCTTCTCTCACAAAGCCACTCTATCTTTCGTTTTTTTTTTTTTTTTTTTTTTTTTATATATACTTATTCCTTCACTTTCTAACCCAATTTTTTTCAACATAAACTATACGCACTGCTCAATCCTCTCCGTATTTAACATGTAAGGACTGTACCGCGCTGTTATATAATATATATATATATATATATATATATATATATATATATATATCTTTAGCTTATATAAAAATATATATATATATATATATATATGTATATATATATATATATATATATATATATATATATATATATATATATATATATATATATATATATATATATATGGGTTGTTATATCAATGATGAAAATAAAAGCAGCAGAATATATATATATATATATATATATATATATATATATATATATATATATATATATATATATCTTTATCTTATATAAAAATATACATATATATAAATATATTTGTGTATATATGTATATATATATATATATATATATATATATATATATATATATATATATATATATATATATATATATATGTGTGTGTGTGTGTGTGTGTATGTGTGTGTGTGTGTGTGTGTGTGTGTGTGTGTGTGTGTGTGTGCATGTATAAATGTTTGTATATGTACATATATATATATGGGATATTATATAGATGGAAAAAAAAAAAACAACAGTAAATAAATATATATATATATATATATATATATATATATATATATATATATATATGTGTGTGTGTGTGTGTGTGTGTGTGTGTGTGTGTGTGTGTGTGTGTGTGTGTGTGTGTGTGTGTGTGTGTGTGTGTGTGTGTGTGTGTGTGTGTGTGTGTGTGTGTGTGTGTATACATACATATATGTGTGTGTGTGTGTGTGTGTACATATTTATATATATGTGTGTGTGTGTATGTGTGTGTGTATATATATATATATATATATATATATATATATATATATATATATATATATATATATATATGTGTGTGTGTGTGTGTGTGTGTGTGTGTGTGTGTGTGTGTGTGTGTGTGTGTGTGTGTGTGTGTGTGTGTGTGTGTGTGTGTGCATACATACATATATGTGTGTGTGTGTGTAGATGCTGTTGATTTTATTTTCACCATCAACATGATAGCCCCTATCATGGTTATCAGTATTAATATCGATACTATCATTAGCATTATCACTATTGTGTTAATAATTCCTTTGGTTAATTTTGCATTCCGTTTATCACTTGTACATAAATACTACTTTTGAAAAATGTATCCCACGCCCCTCAGACAGTGTTCGTGTCCATGGCCATTTACTCACGCTGTTTATGTTCACACTTTAAAATAGGACCTTTTCTTTTATATGATATAATGTCATTGACCAGGAACATAAGTATTTAATTGCGATTTTTTTTAGGAAATGGAAATGGTGTACAAAATGTCAAAAAGTTATTTCGATGTCATTATCATTATCGAATGCAGGCTATTCCTTTTGTCTTTTATAGAAAGCCAAATTAGACACGACAGAAACAAACGGAACGGAGCATAGAACACAAGACACTTAACTATGGTCTGTGTAAGTTTAACATATCCCATGTTATTATGTCACCAATGAATGTGTTTCCAGACAGTTAATCGCATGTAGAGGAGAGATAAAAAGTTCAAGGAGAGATGGGCTGCTGATGACAGTGCAGTGCGGGCTGGTTCTATACTTATTTTGCCGAGGATTGTAAAAGTGATCGATTTTTGTATGTACTGTATGGTATTATAAGTAATATATGGCATCTGCTGGTTGAGGCCGTGTTGAGGTGACATGTTACCTTTTCTCTTGAGCATTTTCCTTCACCTGTGCATTATTTATGAAACTAATAATATGAGGTAAATAATGGTATGGGATACATCTAGCTTTTGCAAACCGCAGTTCTAATGCTACTCATATATTATTGCTGAGCTGCAGAATCCCTGTTTCTAGTTATCCACTTTTTTTGTTGGCCTTAATATTATTTTCTTGGCATAATCAACATCATTATTATTGATTTTAAATCATTTATGTTATCTTTATCATCAATATTGTTGTTATCATCATCACATTTGACGTAACATCATCATCACCGCATTATCACAAGTGCTATAATTGATATTACTTTAATAAAGATAATTATTGGTATTGTTGATTTTAGCATTGTTTTCAAGAATCTAATTTTCTTTTTATTCTTATAATCAGAGACGAACGAGCAAAGAAAGAGAGAGAAGGAGAGAGACTGTCGGGCAGACACACAAACAAACGGACATACGGACAGACAGACAGACAGACAGACAAACAAACGGACATACAGACGGGAGAAAGAAAAGAGAGTAAGAGAATTCTTTCAAACAGCATTGCTAACAAGCGCAAGCCACCCACCGTGTTTCCTCTTGAAGCTGAGAGACTAAGGGCAATATGAAACTCTAGGGGGAGAGGACACCATTTTTGTTAATTAAGAAAATAAGCCTAAAAAAAATGTCTTTCAGCGTGTACTGCTAATCAGTCGTCGGACAGGGAGACAAAAGGCCGAGCGAGGTTAGGTGTACGGCAGTCATACCTATTTTCTCGCGGTTAGGCGTGCGGTATAGATATGCGTAACGTTATTTGCGCGTAATAAATACGAACGTAACCTAATGTAAACAAACCTAATTGAGTGTGTTATCATCTTTTCTTGTTGAGACGCCGCCATCTTGTTTGTTTCACCACGCATGCGCAGGACACCAATCGGGGGCTCGGCTGCCAAACCATTTTTTTCATTTATTTATTATTTATCTTAGAAGGGACTTCTAAGATAAAGAATAAATAAATGAAAAAAAAAGAAAAAAATAAATAATCATATTGATAATAATGATTATAATAATCATATTAATAATAATCATCATAATAATAATATTCATAATAATAATAGTAATAGTAATAATAATAATAATAATAATAATAATAATAATAATAATAATAATAATAATAATAATAATAATAATGATAATAACTAATGAATAATTTCAAATTAGATTTACGGACCATCTTACTAAACAAGGATGAACGTAAATGTGCTATTTTCTGGCTAGGTCCTCCACAGACAGGCTTTTTTGTCTTTGATTTTAATGTTCACCTGTGTAGCAAATCGTGAACAAACAGCATTGCAGAATATGCAATGGCGACACGTAGTCTGTATGATGATGTCTATCGTT
Source organism: Penaeus vannamei (assembly GCF_042767895.1). Lineage (NCBI taxonomy): Eukaryota > Metazoa > Arthropoda > Malacostraca > Decapoda > Penaeidae > Penaeus > Penaeus vannamei. The sequence continues at coordinate 20,304,085 of NC_091550.1, read as the reverse complement.
TATAATGATTATTCAACATTAATTCTACGTTGTGATATATATAATTTTCATATAGAGTACCGATTGTAGAAAAGATGTAAGGAAGTGTTGTTGCGCGTGAGTGTGTTTGTGAGTGTGTTTATATGTATGTATGTATGTATGTGTATACACACACACATATATTTATATATGTGTGTGTGTGTGCGCTCGTGTGTGTGTGTTTGTGTGTGTGTGCGTGTATGTATATAAATATAATACACGTGAATGTGTTTGTTTGTATGTGTGTATGTGTATGTGCACACACACACACAGACACATACATATACGCGCGCACACACACACACTATATATATATATATATATATATATATATATATATATATATATATATATATATATATATATATATATATATATATATATATATATATACTATATATATATATATATATATATATATATATATATATATATATATATATAGATATATAGATATATATATGTGTATATAATATATATATATATATATATATATATATATATATATATATATATATATATATATGTGTGTGTGTGTGTGTGTGTGTGTGTGTGTGTGTGTGTGTGTGAGTGTGTGTGTGTGTGTGTGTGTGTGTGTATACATGTGTACAAAAAATATATATTTGACCGCTTTCGATTATATCTTCGCCAGAAATACATACATCAAAGAAATTAGACATATATATATATATATATATATATATATATATATATAGATAGATAGATAGATAGATAGATAGATAGATAGATAGATAGATAGATAGATAGATAGATATAGATATATGTATGTATGTATGTATGTATGTATTATTCATGTTTTGATGAATCACCTGGCGACTGTGACCTCGCACTTGTTCCCATAATTGCTACCGCGACCTTGGATCATTTGAGTTTACATTCTTCTCCGCCGCAAAGTATGCTGCTTCCGTGATTATCTATTTTTGTTTGTTTAAACCTCAATGGATTTCTTCTGCTTCCTTTCAGCTCGATAGATGTCCAGCTTGGTCTACATGAACCACCAAGGCGTTGGAAGTCCTGTGGTGAGGGACGTCAGCTCGATGGTCGCCGATCCTGGTGTTGAAGCCACGTCCCGTTTCACCAGAATGTCTTATTGCATCTGC
>NC_091550.1:20275446-20282946 GCF_042767895.1 Penaeus vannamei | reverse complement strand
TTACCCCCACAACATTTTATTATCACTATTATTGTTGTTGATTTTTGCTGTTGTTATTGTTGCTGATATTATTGTTAATACCAATATTATTAATGCTACTATTATTATTCCTATCATCATCATTGTCATCATCATCACTATCATCATCATTATCGTTACTGTTGTTTTTATTATTATTATTATCATTATTACTATCATTACCGTTATCATCATCACCATCATCATTATCATTGTTGCTGTTGTTATTCACTTAAACCCTAAAGACAATAGTTTCCTTCTCTGAATCCAGAACTAACCCCTCTAGAGCAATCTACCCCAGGTTATTATGTCACATTCCCCAAATGATATTAGTTTACAATTTGTTACTGAAGTATAACGTAAAGCACCCAGGGATAGGGCAGGTCGGGATATTTTTTTCTCCGTTCCGCCGAGGTGAGGGCGTGGAAATCAGCCCTATGTCTTGATATCCGGATTTTAATAATTAAAATCCTCCCTGCCCCGGCCTTATCAATGACAGTATGTTCAAGAATTTAGGCATGCATGGTATATTATACATCCATACAGATATATCTATATTCACATACATATATATGTGGGAAGATGTAGGGGAGATAGATACAGAGGGAGGGAGGGAGAGAGAGAGAGAGAGAGAGAGAGAGAGAGAGAGAGAGAGAGAGAGAGAGAGAGAGACAGAGACAGAGAGAGAGAGAGAGAGAGAGAGAGAGAGAGAGAGAGAGAGAGAGAGAGGGGGGGGGGGGGCAACGAATAGCCTTTTAATAAATTATCGCCGTCCACAAATTGACATTTTGTTTCTTGCTCTCGACCGTAAGGGAAGAGAAAAGAGGTGAAAGACACTAAGGCCCGTACTTTTAAAACCTTCGCCAGTGCTGGCGTTCACCTGGCGAAGCTTCGCCAGGCGAACCTTTGAGTGAGGGAGGCCTTACTTTTAAACCCAACGTTCGCCAGGCGCTAACATCTTGCATTCCCGCTAAATCTAGCCCAAATTTGTTTACATCTGCAGTGCACATAACATAACCTAAACTTAATTATTAACCTCGAGAGAAGACGAAAATGTTGTTTCCACAATAGTCTCACTTTTTACTATAACAAAGGAGTTAAAATTTAACTTTATGCTATAACAAAGAAGTTGAAAATATCTTTATACTATAACAAAATTAACTTTATACTTTATGCTATACTACACTATATACTATAGCAAGGTTAACTTTATGGCCCGTACTTTTAAAACCTTTTGTTTTTTCTCGCGTTTTTTTTTTTATTCGCCGAAGCGGTAGATTTAGCAGGAATCCAAGATGTTAACGCCTGGCGATCCCTTTTGTTCGCCAGGTCTGGCGAACACCTGCCTTGGTTTTAAAAGTAAGGCCTCCCTCACTCAGATGTTCGCCTGGCGAAGCTTCGCCAGGCGAACGCCAGCATTGACGAAAGGTTTTAAAAGTACTTTATACTATACTATATCAACCTTATACTTTTATACAAAAAATAACTTTATACTTTAACAAGAGTTCAAAAATTACTATTTTACAATTCCTAACTGATGTAAGATATTGAACTGTAGGCCTACAAGGGTATCATTAAAGACGCCTCATTATAGAGCGGTGGAGCACTACAGCTATGTTTCTATAGCCAAAAGTAAACATGCCGCCATAAAAAACACTTCTGGTAATATTTGTGAAAAGAACATTATCCTTACAACCAAAATAACAACAACCTAAACCTAAATAAGTCATCTCGGGGGTGGGGGTTAGGGGTAAGGGGGTAGGAATACAGCTGATGTCTTGAGCTCTCGACTGGAACATCGAAGATCTTGAAAAAAATACGTATATACATTATTTCATAATAAATTATGATTTTAAGATATTTTATAATTTCAATGTGATTCCTACATCCTATCATACACAAATATGTTACTAATTTATAACTTGAAAGCAAGAAAATGGTATTCAAACAGCTCTCGCGCCTTTGCTTCGCCAGGCTGTTCCAATATGATCTTTCGCCAGCCCTGGCGAACGTTCGCCAGGCATGATTTTAAAAGTACGAAATTCCGGATCGCCCGGCGAAACCTTTCGCCAGCCCTGGCGAAAGGTTTTAAAAGTACGGGCCTAAATCAACAAATATATTTTTAATATTTTGATATTGGCATACTCTTTATGAATATCTTAATCAGTATCAATAACTACCTTTGTATTTATCTCATTCTATGTTATATATTTTTATACCTTTACTGTCGTCATTTTGATAAACATTTACTTTTCCCATAATTGTTATTAAAATAACCATAACTGTGCAGATGCTCACTATATTTTGAATAAAAATAATGAGCATTAATAAAACTAAATGAACGCATGAAAATAAAATAAACATAATTGTGACAATAAAACGCCTACGTAACCCATAACAAACATAAAACAGACAACAATACTATCCATGAAAAATCACACCGATACGAGGCAAGCCATAATATCATTGACCCTTAAAATTGAAAGGAAAATGCCCTTTAAAAGTGTGAAATCAAGTGTAGAGGAGATACAGGCGGGCGATGACATACACAATGTACAGTATGAAATGAAGTGTGAAATTCGCTTGAGGGGAATAATCAAGCAGGGGCCTGATTAGATTCAAGCAGGGGGACTTGGAGGGGGGGGGGGAGAAGAAGGGGAGGAAAGAGTGTGGTGAAATAAGGGAAAGGAAAGAGGAGAGAGAAGGAAAGAAGAAAGAGGAGGAGGATAAGAAAGGAGGAAGAGAGAGAGAAAGGGAGAAGGAAAGAGAGGGAGAAAAAAGAGAAAGAGAGGGGAAGAAGAAGAAAGAGAAACATAGACAATCTGAGAAGGAGAGAAAGAAAAATGGTAGGAGAAAAGAGAAAGATATCGAATTACTAAACTACAAACATAGTAATAATAATAATAATAATAACAAAGAACAGAAGAAATAGAGAAAGCGGCAAAAGTTCATCATCAAAGTGTTCTCAAGGCAGGATCAGCAAGGGATGAGAACCCCGTCATTATGACAGCCCATAAAAGACGTTGTAGAAGTCGTTATAGCAGGAGAGACAAGAGAGGGGGGGGAGGGGAGAGGGAGGGACTGGAGTGTAAGGGGAAGGGAGGGAGGGAAAGAGGGTACGAGAGAGGGAGGGAGGGAAGGAGAGCAAGGGGGAGAGAAGAAGGGATGGAGGGAGAAGAAAGAGAGAGAATAAGGAAGGAAAAAGGGAGAGAGGAAGAGAGAATAAAGAGTGAACAGGGGAGAGAGGAAGAAAGAGAGAATAAAGAGGGAAGAAGGGAGAGAGGAAGAAAAAGTGAGTGAGTGAGTGAGAGAGAGAGAGAGAGAGAGAGAGAGACAGAGACAGAGAGAGAAATAAAGTGAGAAAAGAGTACTTAGAGAAAGGACAGAACAACAGACAAACAAACAAACAAGCACACAAACGAGAGAGGCAGAAGCGAGAAAGAGAGAGAAAACGAGGACCTGCAGCTCATGGATTTGCAAAAATACTGAGGCCATAGAAACACACCCAAAGAATTCTCGGGGCGTCATAAAAACGATGATGTAAGGACCAAGGGATCGGCGGTGGTTACGTCTCCAAAGGTTCCAGAAGAGTTTGGCAAATATGACGAATTCAAAAGATTGTTCTGGAAATTTATTTATAGAAAAATATAGCATAGTAACATTATTCAAGCGAAAATAAGCACCACAGTGATGATAGTGTTGATGGTGCTTATAGCGGCAATAAAAGTAATAAAAATGATAATAATAATGATAACAAGAATGATAATAATAATAACTAAAATGATGAAGCTACGCGGTATCTTCCCGCGAAGTCCTGCGCTCTGGTTGCGGTCTTGATACTTGTCCAGCCGTGCTTATATATATATATATATATATATATATATATATATATATATATATATATATATATATATATATATATATATATATATATATATATACATAAGACCCTCTTGAACACTACCGCACGCCGACCCAACCAATACATCGGCTTCTAGCGCATACTATGTCAGGACCTGCTTTGGATCATGAAGTAGCTCTCGTGGTCCCGTTGGCCCTGACTCCCGCCGATGACCCGAGATTCTGGAGGAGGTATAAGTGATATGGAGGGCATTGTGCTGCTACCCTGGTCCTTCAGACGAAGCTGTGCACCCGCGTGAGGTTGCCGCCTCGACCGTCTTGCACCTCGCCTTCTCGGCTCGAGTGCGACGCCACCAGAGACGAAGCCCCCAAATTTGTTTCGTATCCATGAATGCCGCTTCTGGGGCGGTTAATATGAACTCGTTTAGTTTTATAACCAAGGGCGCATTTTCAACCAAGTCTCGCTATTTGAATGGCGTTGGAGTCACCAAGCAAAAATAAATAAAGATTTATTCATTTTCTAAATTAAATATTGTACATATGTCCGAAATGCACAGTTTTCTATAAAATTATTATTAATTTCATTTATTTCTCTTTTTCTATTATTCTTTCTCTTTGGCGACGTCTCTATAACTCCTGAAGGGGGTGAGGGTCGTTTTTTTTTCTATGGTTGATTGGGTCCTTTGGATTGACTAACTATCGGGCTGTTCTTTGAGGCATTCATTTGTAATTTCTTATTTTAGCATTCCTGGGGCGTGACCTGAGTCTCTCGTTGGTCCTGTTCTCAGTGTGAATTATATTTGTGCTCTTTCTCTTGGATTTATCTCGCTTCGTGCCAGGATTGCCAAGTCTGAGTCTCCTCAAAAAAAGTTATTTTTTCATTGTGTTTGAGGCAACTGGCTTGTTACATGCTGTATTACTATCTGCAGGGTGCACTCTCTTTGGTAAAGTCCCAAAGTAGTACTCAGTGAACCCGTTCAAGTGCTAGAGTTCAGAAGGACCAAGTTACTGGGGATCTATACCTCCAGTGTTGCTCTTAATTTTCTTTACTAAGCTCTTAGTCTTTCTTTCCCTTTAACTTGAGGATCTGTACCTTTTGAAGCATATCCTCAACCTTAATCCAAATACTCATCAGGCTCTTTTCTCATCTACCGAAAGTGTTGTCTTGGTTGATTCCTGCCTGACCTTGTGGATGTTCAGACAGTTTTCGTGATTTAAGTCTCGTTCTCGTCTTTTTTTTCATTTCTACGCTAACTTGGCCTCCGTCCTTTAGACTTTGGCCCGTACTTTTAAAACCTTCGCCAGTGCTGGCGTTCACCTGGCGAAACTTCGCCAGGCGAACCTTTGAGTGAGGGAGGCCTTACTTTTAAACCCAACGTTCGCCAGGCGCTAACATCTTGCATTCCCGCTAAATCTAGCCCAAATTTGTTTACATCTGCAGTGCACATAACATAACCTAAACTTAATTATTAACCTCGAGAGAAGACGAAAATGTTGTTTCCACAATAGTCTCACTTTATACTATAACAAAGGAGTTAAAATTTAACTTTATGCTATAACAAAGAAGTTGAAAATATCTTTATAACAAAATTAACTTTATACTTTATGCTATACTACACTATATACTATACCAAGGTTAACTTTATGGCCCGTACTTTTAAAACCTTTTGCTTTTTCTCGCGTTTTTTTTTCATTCGCCGAAGCGGTAGATTTAGCAGGAATCCAAGATGTTAACGCCTGGCGATCCCTTTTGTTCGCCAGGTCTGGCGAACACCTGCCTTGGTTTTAAAAGTAAGGCCTCCCTCACTCAGATGTTCGCCTGGCGAAGCTTCGCCAGGCGAACGCCAGCATTGACGAAAGCACGTTTTTCTTTGCCCAAGTATATCATCGTTTGGGTTGGAGATTGTCTTCATTAATTTAGGTACCTACATGTTCCTAGTGCTGTGTTAGGACGCCAACTTACGGGTAATTAGATGGTTTATGTGTTATTTGTAAGTACATTTGATGGTTTAATGTGCATCACCCCCATTGTGATGAATTGGTGACGCACGTAGTCTTATCTATTTCCCTAACTGAAAACGCTTGTATAACTCCCTAGTGAGTGCAACCTGCTTCTCAATAAACGTACTATTTTAGAGCTTTCACTCAATCCCAGGCACGAAATGAAGTTTGTGTGTTTGTGGGTCTCCTGACCAGCGTATTGCTGGTTACTTTGATACCTCGCAATCTCTGAAAGGTTGTAAAAAGGCTAGAAGAATCAGAGTATATCAAAGATTATTTCTTACCATCTATCGTAAAAAGAACAGATTGAAATTACCATTTAAATTGCTCCACCTGGGTTCTCGCTTCCGGTAGGCGGATGTTCAACCGAAAGGAAGAAGAATCATTTTATGATCTTACTTTTCTCTTCAAAACGTCCACGCAGACACCCAGCCTACGCTATCTCCCTTTTCACAATTACACTCTTACGCATCCAACACCCAGCACACACACATTGTATTTTCCTTATTCCCTTCTCTGGTGGTGGCAGCGTGCCGTTGGCTTTGAACCTTATATCTGTTCACAATAAAGTCCACTGGGTCTATTCCCCGCTACAATAACAACAGCAACAACGACAATAATAATAATAATAATAATAATAATGATAAAACATCAATAATAACAATGTGAATAATGACAATGATAAAATCATTAAGATAATAATAATAATGATAATAATAATAGTAATAAGAATAATAACGACAATAGTAATAATTACAATAGTAACAATAACAATGATAATGATAATAAGAAGAATTATGAAAGTGATAATGGTAATAATAATAATAATGATAATAATAATAATTCAGTGTTAAATAATGATTAAACAATAACAAAATCTTAAAAACAAAATCATAATAATGACGATGATAATGACAGATGAAGATGATAGTAAAACAACAAAGATAAATTAAAACAATAATGGTAATTATGATGAAAGTAATTTGTTTATCATAATCATAATAATAACAATGAGAATTATAATAATGGTAATGGTAAAGGTAATTATAATGATAATTATAATATTAAGACAAACAATAATCATGAAAAGGAGGAAGAGGAAGAAAATAATATTCAGTAATAATTATCATGATGGTAAATTGCATGAAGATAAGATAATGATAAAGAAAACAACAAGAAATTACAAATATCAGCAACAAGGGAAACACAATAACAACAACAATACAACTGCTTATTATAATTATGATAAATAAAGAGTCCAACATTTCCTTCCCATTATTTATAGATAGTACAGAGATCGAAATAAAAAAAATCTTGAAATGAGTCTTCTCCAAAATTTTAAAGGAACAAAGGATTATTAATTCAAAATTTGACACTTGAAATAGTCCTTACATTGTAGACCGAGAAATCTGTAGACAGGCATCCCATGTGAATGAAACTTTTGAATACAGATTAGGTGAGAAAAGGAATTCGTTGATTTCATATATTTTCTTCGTTTTGGGGAATGCATTGTTTTGGAGAGAAATGGCAGCAATCGAAATAAGTGGCTCTTCATATCCAGATCATCGTCTTTTCAAATGAAGGAATCTTGTCATGAAGTAATTGTTCATTTTCTTCTTG
>NC_091550.1:20265446-20270446 GCF_042767895.1 Penaeus vannamei | reverse complement strand
TCATCCAATCTGAAATATGAGTATTAACATCAGAAATAAGGAAACAAAACAAAACGATAAAAAGCAATAAGGAATCAAACCTCCAATAGATATACGTCCGGTTGTGCGAGGCCTGACCCAAAAAATATTCATAATACGGACATGCATATAATTAGAAAAAATACATATATATTAGTCTAGACATGCATATCTACTCGATATATAGATAGATGTATCTCTATCAGACAGATAGACAGTTATGCACATATTTTTGAGTATATACATGTCCGTATATATGAATATTCACTGAGTCGTCCCTTGCAAACTTTAACAAACTGGACGATAATCATGAGAATTAAAAGCCCATATAGGAGGAGTTTGGGAGTATATCTGAACGAATGAAAAGGAAAAAATGCGAAGCGAAGAGAAAAGAAAAGGATAAGTTGAATCGGAAGGAAAACGAAACACAAGAAAGGAGGTAAATGGACAGTGAAAGAAAATGAGCTATGGCCTATTTAAAAGAATGAGAGAAGAAGGGACATAGACATGGAAGGGAGAAATGAAGGGGGAGGGGAAATGAAACGCACACCTCATTACCTGGAAACTGTCCCCTTCAATGCCCCTGCAACGTTGGAACAAGCGTAATGTCCTGTCCCTTATTGGAAGCCATCTCCTGTATAATGCTTGCGGCGAAAGGGGTCTATGGAATGAAATGGACCTGTAAAAAAAGGCTTGTAAAAAAGAGATGAATGAGTAGGGAAAGAAGTCGTTTTAAATAAATCTGGAACGAATTAATCCGACCTTTTTCTTCTCGTTTTCCGGCTCGGTTGTTCGTTTTCGAATGATTCGAATGGCTGAAAGCGAGAAATTAGTTAAAACCTCTTTTTTGTCCTCCTGAGCTTTTTTTTCTTCTGTTTCTAATTTTAACGCTGTTTTATTTTTTACATGACAGATGTTCCGTCATTAATGTAAACTTTATTTTATCAATTCATTACAAGATAATAGATACACACACACACACACACACACATACACACACGCCCACACACACACACACACACACTCACACACACACATACAAACACACACATACAGTCAAACACACACATACACACACACACACACACACATACACACACACACACACACACATATATATATATATATATATATATATATATATATATATATATATATATATATATATATACGGATATCTATTTACATATATACATATATATACATATATATATATATATATATATATATATATATATATATATATACGGATATCTATTTACATATATACATATATATACATATATATATATATATATATATATATATATATATATATATATATATATATATATATACCAGTTTACCCTCATCGTCATAACAAGCTCGGCGACTCCAAAAGTCTCAAGCTGTGAATACAACTTCCTTAAAACCAAGATTACAACACCACCACCACTCCCCTCTTCCACCCCCCCACCCCCAAACTACTGGGAGAAAAAACAGACAAAATAAACCCTTACGTAACAGACAGGTTCCCGAACCGACATGACCTACTTCCGTGGATTTATGAATGGCTTAGCGGAGGTTCTTCAACAAGGAACAGGGAGCGAGCGAGCGGGGCCCAGCGAAGGTCCAAAAAATCAATAGTTGGGGCCGACCGCTCAGTGTTACCCACCCAGCCCGGCCCGCCTTCCCGCCGCGTCGCCATACCTCATAACCGCCGCTCAGTGTACAGCCCCTTCTTACACTGTCTTTCGTCTGAGGTCCTGCTCCTCTCTGTTTCGTTATCTATTATTTATTTATCTGTCTCTATGTATTTTTATTATTATTATTATTATTATTATTAACGGTTTATTTCTCGGTATCTATACCCCATAACCACCGCTCAGTGTACAAATTCACAATCGCCGCTCAGTGTACAGCCCTTCTTACGCTGTCTTTCGTCTGGGGTCCTGCTCCTCTGTCTCGTTATCTATTGTCTATTTATCTGTCTCTTTGTGTATTTTATATTATTAATTAATTAACGTTTTATATATCGGTATCTCTAGTCCCTTTCTTCCACCGTCTTTTGTTTGAGGTCCTGCTCTTCTCTGTCTCGTTATCTATTATCCATTTATCTGGCTCTTTTGTGTATATTTTTTAATTAACGTTTTATTTATCCACACCTCAACCGCCGCTCAGTCTATAGCTCTTTCTTTCTGTCTTTCGTCTGAGATCCTGTTCCTCTCTGTCTCGTTATCTATTATCTATCCATCTGTCTCTTTGTGTATTTTTATCAACGTTTTGTTTATTGGTAATCATATATGCGACAGTTATGTCTGTCTTTCTGTTCGTGTGTATTTGTATTATTACTTATATATGTATATTTATTTTCAAATACATCCATTAGACATGCCTAAAGATCACACACACACACACACACACACACACACACACACACACACACACACACACACACACACACACACACACACACACACACACACACACACACACACACACACACACACACACACGCACGCACGCACACACACACACACACACACACACACACACACACACATACACACACACATAGGTAGATAGCTTTACAGATAGACGGATTGATAGGTAGGTGCGGACAGGTAAATTCGTTCATTCATACATACATACATACATACATACATATATACATACGCACGCACACATATACAGGCAGATGGAACCAACAGACATACATATTTATGTATACACTGATAAGAATAGAGAGATACATGGACCAAAAAATAATATGATAGATATAGATAGATAGATAGATAGACTGATAGAAAGTTGAATAGATATATTGATACACATATAGTAAAAGATGTAGGTTTAGATTTATCTTTTTATTTATCTATCTAACTGTTTGTCTGTCCGTCTTTCTGCCTGTGTTTGTCTGTCTGTCTACATATATTTGTGTGTGTATATATACATAAACATACACACACACACACACACACACACACACACACACACACACACACACACACACACACACATATATATATATATATATATATATATATATATATATATATATATATATATATATATATATATATATATATATATATATATATACATATGCATATACATATATATATACATATATATATATATATTCATACATATATATAGTTATTGTTATGTTGTATATCATAATATACATATATGTGTGTATTTATATATATAAATATATACATATTTATAGGCCTATATATATATGTGTGTGTGTGTGTGTGTGTGTGTGTGTGTGTGTGTGTGTGTGTGTGTGTGTGTGTGTGTGTGTGTGTGTGTGTGTGTGTGTATATATATATATATATATATATATATATATATATATATATATATATATATATATATATATTTCAGACATGCAGTCAATCATAGTATCCACACGCCTGCAACGTAGCCCCGATTTTCTGCGTCCCAGAATCCTCATGCGTTATATCTTTCCGTAAAGAATGTTCGCCGCAGTCTTTTTCGTGGGATAACACCAAGAACTAATCTGACGTTTATCCCTTTCACTCAAACTTTTTCTCTTCCATTTTTATTTATCATTTTTCTCGAACCTGTCATGATATTATTTGCTGTTAAACATACTTTATGTTTTCATTTTTTTGTTTGTTTGTTTGTTTTTTGTTTTTTAAGTACATATATTACGGGAACGACTCACAAAGTATGATACGCGATTCTGTATCTGGAAGTGTCGCATTGTCGTGATCGAATCAGTGTAACGTGGTATGATTAAGGTATATGTAGGTAGAAAGGAAACAGAAAAGAAGGCTGAGGCGCAACAGTGCGACATAAAACAAGGGAACCTTCGGTAGTCGAAACACCAGCGCACAGATCGTCATCTAGCCTGGCTTCAGTGTTGTAAGTTAATCAGCTAATAATGCAGAATAATATTTCCACATCGAGGGTGAATGCGCCTGGCATTCTTAAAGAGTTTAGGATGACGCAGTTGAAAATGCGCACCTAAGGGAACCCGTCTATGTGAATAATGTAGACTAAATACAATGCCCAGACGATCTGCTTGACAAATGAGTATTTTGATAGGTGATCGTATTGAAGAATGTGAATGGCAGTTATTTCCTCATATGCATATACTCATAACCACATTCGCTCAAGCATACACATACCTGTAAATGCGTACATACGTATGCGTACACACACACACACACGCATATGCATGTACACATATACACATGGTGATATATTAGAAAAATCATACAAATAGAATAAAAGGGCCGTGGATATTGAACTTGTAAACGCTCAGTGAGTTATTTTGCATCTCTCGTACAATTATTTAATCAAAATACCCCAATTAGATTCCTTTTTGGTCAATTGCCTTCTATTCAGATCGGATCACACGCTACCACAAATGAGTGTACAATATGAGTAAAAAGAGGCAACGCACTATTGCTACGGGACGTAAAAAAATAATTGAAAAGTTTCCCGCACAATACACTTAATGCCTCTGGTATTGAACCAACAACGGCAGAATTATTAGAATTGAATTCCTCAACACAACCTCACCAGCTGACGATTTGACGTGGGTACAAGTTGTAATATATGGGTTTTATAAGTCTTAGACCAGGGGGTTTCCAACCTTGGGGTCATGGATCGCATGGGGGCCGCGGGGTACTTTCTGGGGGGCCATAAATCAATAAAAAATAATTATGACGTCGATCTGAAATGAATCTTATCTCACCTATAGTGCCTACATACAATTATCTCTAACATATTGATAAATTGGAATCTTTCTAAAAAGTGTCTTTGTCCAATAACTACTGACACCATAACGCTATTCAGAATAAATAATACCGGAATCTGAAAAGATGCCAGACACTGAACGGGCGCGTGGAGATTATTGCATATTGCTCGGGGGCCACGAGTGAAAAAGGCTGGGAACCACTGACTTGAACTAAGTACTAAAAACGCATACTTTTGAATACCTATGTTTTTGCAGTATATATAGA
>NC_091550.1:20250446-20257946 GCF_042767895.1 Penaeus vannamei | reverse complement strand
TTTGATTTATCAATGGAAGTACATCCAAGTTCGTTCTCATGATAAATTGCTACAGGAGTTAAATTATGAAAAAGAGTATCATAACTGTATCCATAAAACTGAGTAAGTTAAGGAATTAAAACAAGAAACAATTTTAGTACATTCACAGACTAGGAGATTATCAAAACACTTACATTAACAGAAGGATTCAAGCAAAATGTTACACAGGAAGAGGTGGATGCAGAATTAACAATTACAAATTGAGCTTTAGCTTTTTGAAAGGGAAACGGAACACCAGCTAATCTTGAGAAAACAACAGAGGATCTTAAAGGAAAAAAATATGAGTACAAAAGGTTCCTTTTTATGAGCGTGAGGCTTGCAGCCGTAACAAAGGTACAGAAAACTAATCAAGATGAAGAAAATCACTTGAAGATGCCTTTGAAATACATATCTAACGATAGTAAAAAAAACATCTCCATAAATATTTTGGATTTATTGATAGTAATCTAACTGAAATTGAGAAAGTAAATCCTAATTTACCATAAAAAGAAATTACTACAAAGGAAATATCAGGTGTGATTGAATTAGAGAAAGAAGTTTAAATGCATCATTTGGGCTTGATAGATCAGGCCAAGTGATAGACATCAATGCATTTAAAGATGTGGTAAATAATTTGGCAAGTAAAAGAGAATTGCCATGCCCAGAGCCATCAATTTTTAGTGGAGATTTATTGTTTTCAAACTGGTTTCAAACCTTTAAGATATTTGCAGAATGAAGAATTACAAATCCTACATATAGACTTTTCTAAATACGCCTTTATACTAGTGGGGAGGTCAAAGATGCAATTGGAGGACTTCTACGGGTCCCTAAAAAAGCTTATCTTGAGGCAAAGAGTATATAAATGAATAGGTTTGGTAGTAAGTTCACTGTAGCAAATGTTTTTAGAAGGAAATTGAGTGAGTGGCCAAAACTTTCAAATAAAGATGGTTATGCATTGCAGAAATCGCCAGACTTCCTAAAAAAAACTGCTTAACGGTAATGTAAACATTAGACTAGCTTAATATTTTATATGATCCTCAAGAAATGCTACAGAAGGTATTCCCAGCTATCATAGACAGATGGAATTCGATAGTTTATAGATAGTTTGCAGGTTACCGCCATTTTCTTCTTTTTTTTGTGACTACAGGAAGAAAGTTTGCCGTCCAATTATCATTTTGTGTTGCAGTAATGACGGCGAGTTGGAGTCATAATCTAATTATTTCAACGGGTAAAAAGGGAGGTAAATGAAACAAATTTGGTACAAAAAATTTGATCATGGACTTGACAAATGTACATGGCAAAAACTGATTATGTACGAAAACATTTCTTTGCTAAGGTTGTTTAAACCATGGCCATATTATTAAACACTGCAAAATAAAGAACACATGCACAGTATATAAGAGACGCCATCCAACATCTCTTCACGAGGCTGTAATGGAAAGAATAAAAGAAAAGGAAGCCTTACTTTTAAGATATTAAGAAACGGGAAGCTGGAAAAGGTAGCATTGCCAAAACAAACCAATATAATAGAAGGCAATGCTCAGTCTGCCAATATTGATGGGAAAGTAGAGGATAATGTAGTTTCCAATAAGATAAAACTAAAAAAGTCAGAAGATATAATGCATTCCATGATACCAATATGGATACATCATGTAAGTAATATAGGTAAAAAGGTACTAGTTTATGCATTATTGGACGAACAGTTAGATGCATTTTATATTAAGATTTCACCAAAAATGAGCTAAAGATTCAGAGGTCCAACGTAGTCCTGAAGTTAGCAACAGTAACAGATGAAGATATAATTGAAAGCACAAAGACTTAAGGATTGGTGGTATGTGGATGAATGGAAAGATAGAGTTTTCACTTCCAGTCACTTATTCACAGAAAGATATACCTCTAGACGCTATCAAATTCCGAGGGCTAAAAGAGTAAAAGGGAGGGCTCATTTTGCAAAGAATAGCAACTGAATTAATGTCATATGACAAATTATTGAAGCTGGACTCCTAGTCTTAGCTAGCAAAGTAATGATTGATAAAATTATCATTCATGGTGACAAAAATGGAGTTTTCTTTCCTCCCCAATCAAAGTGAAGGAAATAATTGACTTTGCATAACTCATAAATTGAACTTAACTTCGATGGAAAGGATAAAATTGAGCTTGACTTAGATGGAAAGAATAAATTGAGTTCGACTTAAATGGAAAGGATAAAATTGAAGTTGACTTCGATTGTAAGGATAAAATTGAACTTGGCTTCGATGGAAGGTAGAAAATTGAACTTGACTTAGATGGAAAGAATAAAATTGAGTTTGACTTAAATGGAAAGTATAAAATTGAAGTTGACTTCGATGGAAAGGATACAGAGTACCAAGTAAACGGAAATCCTGACTACAGGAACATACGCCGCTTTATGTGTTGAGAAAATGGAGATCCTGATTTAAACATTAAATATCAAAAATAACAGTGTATTTATTTAGTGTTACATCTCCAAATGCGGAAAGTTTTGCTTTGAAAGCTACAGCTGAAGATTATGAATGGCTATGTGGAATTTGATACCTTTTTAAAAATAAATATTATGTAGATGAAGGTTTAATCATCTGTGCCTACAGCTGCAGATGCAGTACCTTCAATTAAGAACAGTAAAGCATTAGGCCAGAAGGATAACTTAAATTTATACGTTCATGTAATATAAGGAGGAAGTTCTAGAAACAATAAGCTTAGAAGAAAGGACAAGAAGCTTAAATAAGCTTTTAATCTCTCAAACGAAGCCTCGCCAATAGAGAGAACATTAGATTCAGTTGGAAGAGTGAAGAATCTTTAGATGTTATAAGGCTGATGAATTTGGAAAGTGTGTGTGTGTGTGTGTGTGTGTGTGTGTGTGTGTGTGTGTGTGTGGCCTGATGAATTTGGAAAGGTTAAATCAGCCGAACTCCACCATTTTTCTGATGCTAGCCAGGGTGGTTATGGGCAGTGTTCGTATTTAAGACGAGTAAACAAGGACTTCATTGTGCACTTGTCGAGAGTGACACCACTGAAGCCTACTACTGTTCTAGGTTGGAACTAACAGTTGCAGTTGTGGCCGTTAGAGTTAGTTCCATGTTGAAGAAAGAGGTTGTGTTACCGCTACATAGGACATTCCGGTCGTCTGATCAGTATTCAAATAAAAGATGGCAAAGGGTTTAATATCTTGTCTGTGATTTTTGGAATAGGTGGAAAAGGAAATATGTTCAGTTTCTTTGGTCCACAGTTTCACCTAACGTGTGCCGAACTGGCAACTGAACAAGA
The DNA here is from genome assembly GCF_042767895.1 of Penaeus vannamei. Lineage (NCBI taxonomy): Eukaryota > Metazoa > Arthropoda > Malacostraca > Decapoda > Penaeidae > Penaeus > Penaeus vannamei. The sequence continues at coordinate 20,254,646 of NC_091550.1, read as the reverse complement.
CTAAATATACCTTTACAGTAAAAGAAAACGTTTGACGGAAATCTTACTTGACTTTTAAAAACACTTCAGTATTTTGTACGGTACTAATTGTCACTCTATATATATATATATATACATGTGTGTGTGTGTGTGTGTGTGTTTACATATATATAAAAAAAAAAAAAAAATATATATATATATATATATATATATATATATATATATATATATGTGTGTGTGTGTGTGTGTGTGTGTGTGTGTGTGTGTGTGTGTGTGTGTGTGTGTTACCACAAAAAACAACTACATTACAAGGTGTTAAGCATTGGCTGCGAGGGTTTGAAATTGTAACAGGCTCCAAATTCTCTTCTGACTTTGGAAAAAATCGCTCTGCATCACGTATTGACGGGCAGTGCTAAAATATTAAGAGCAAATGAGGTAATGTTTTTAAAGAGATGACGGTCATCACAAGTTATGATATCAGTTTTTAATAAAATGACAGTGGTTGATCTGTAATATCAACATCAGTTGGCAGTGTTATGGCATCCAGCCATCTTCATTCATCCTCTAGGTTTTGAATGTCGCCCATATAAATTCATGGGAACTTTTTTTTAGGGTAAAGGTAGGATGTTATTTTATTATTTTTTCTTCACACAATTTCACCATAAACAATTTACATCTTCCCTTAACATCATTCACCATTTCAAGGTTTTTATTAAATTCCTCTTTTTGCGTTTCTGGCGTTTCGCGGCCTTCGTTGGGTCATCTGCCACCTTCGCCTCTCAATTTGCGTTTTGGAGCTTATATAAACTGGAAAAAATACCATCAATTAATTTTACATTAGAATTAGCTAAGTTTTTTATTTTCTCTGAAACACACTCCATTTTCTATCGTCTTTCAAGGAAAAACTATTTTATTTTTGCTTGACTCGCAAATGTTTAAAATTTCATAAATTACACTGCTATATGATAAGTAACACTTACCGGTGCTTGAGAAGGTGATGATGGTATTCCTTTTGCTTTGAAACTCGTTCTTTGAAATTCGTTTCATAGTAGTTGCAGTACTTTTGACACAATGTTGGTTCTTGCAGATTTAAAAAAAACTATATATTATTGAATGTATATAAGGCCGTTACACCCTAAATTATACAGTAAAATATATACATTCAACTTTTTTTCTTTTTATCGCAAAAAGAAAGATGAATCTTTAGCGTTGTTTTTTTTTCTACACCATTAAAACATCTCCCTGTGGTTACAATATTTCATACGGCATATAATTACCAATAAAACTTTTACATTTTGATGCACCATTTAGTATTTGACAAATGGTTATATGATTTTTTTTTTATTACTGCTTGACTTTGTAAATGTTTTGAACAGCCCGCTGAGATGAAGGTAAAATGTTCCTCGCGCAGTTACCATATAGCTGCCATTTTCCACGTTCTGGCTCAAAATTCTACAAATTGGCAATCAGTTCCTATTCCTTGTGATACTACATAAGTATGAAATAGATGATCATACCATCATATCGTTTCAAAAGGTGATCGACATATAGAGAATCTGCAAAACTAACTTATTTTGTTACTCAGAGTAGTCAAGTGAAGTTTCCGAGGTATATTAGTGTATATCAATGTAATCTTGTGATATTTTCTTATATTAGCACAAGTAAATGATACATTATGATATAAAGACTAAATTGAATGAGAATGTAACAGAATTACTAACTGACATGACGTGAAATACGGGTTATGTGTTCAAGCATGTATTGACGACTTGTTAATTTTCAGTATACCAGAAACAATGGGAAGAAAATGGATAAAAATGGTTTAAACATTTAAACATGAACTGAATCGTATGCAAGGAGATGAAGCCAATATTGAATTAAGATGCAATAAACTGCCAGAAAGTTCTCGTGTTTGCAATATATATATATATATATATATATATATATATATATATATATATATATATATATATATATATATATTGTGTGCTTGTGTGTGAACATATATGTATATGTATATATATATATATATATATATATATTTATATATATATATATATATATATATATATATATATATATATATATATATATTTATATATTTATATATATATATATATATATATATATATATATATATATATATATATGTATATATATATTTATTTATTTATTTACATATATGTATATATATATAAATATATATATATATATATATATATGCATAAATAAACACATATACAAACAATATATACATATATATATATATATATATATATATATATATATATATATATATATATATATATATATATATATATATATATGTATGTACATATATACATATGTGTGTGTGTGTGTGCGGGCGTGCGCGTATATGTGTGTGTGTGTGTGTGTTTATACTGGGGTGGCTGTACCTATGTATTTGTGTGATTGTGTAGTGGCAAATATAGAAAGCTTTCAAAAACGCATTTTGATCTAACCACACAGCTTACTTCTTTCGTCTTGACCGACATACAAAATTGCTACAAACTTTTCATATTCGTGCTGTTTCGTGAATAACTTTCAAGCTCAAAATCGTGTTTCAGAAGACGCCATTGCTGTATATCCAGCCGTGCAATAACCGCGTCGCCATACTGGTACCAAAGTTATAGTGTTCATTTTCGTGGCGAGTAGGAACGCTAATATCATACTAAAAATATGTATGTTAAGAGATGCTCCATAATGTCTGCGTAACATATGCACTATATATGCACTGTAACTATGACCCCTATGTATATAGGTAATATGTCCAGACATAGGACATTGACAATACGGGTTGGTAGTAAGGTCCTATGATCATGTAAAGCTTAGATTACTGGTTACTGCCCAAAAATGAAAAATAGATAATCAAATATATATAAAATGAAGAGAGGAGACATAGTATACTGAACTACCTGCTTGCAATAATGTTTGTGAGGCTTCTGTTGCATAGTTGATAGGAAGCTAGGTACAGTGAGACGCCCATCTTTGAAATCGATTAAGTATCTGGCAGCCAACTCTAATTATACCAAATATTTATAAGCCCGTGACGTCAGAGCAATTTATACTTCCCGATATTGGACATAATTAGCATATTCATAGAAAACGGAGTTGCCGCACACCAAGGCATCCACCAGAAACGACTTGCGGAGAACGACGCAAAGACGACCTCGCTGACGATATCGTAATCCGTAAACCATAATTAATGACGACCTAGCAACATGCAATTGACAAAAATATGAAACAACTGTTGCAAGCGACAGTACAGAACAAACGACCCGAACGACAATAATTTTACTCCTAGGCAGAACGAGAGAAACGACCTCACACCCTGGTCGTCCGAGCGATGTGCTTGTCCACCCCAGTCACTTCCATTTAGAACCATGAAGTTGGATGTGTTGGATGGAGGGCGGATGCTGGCGTCGGCTGCGTCTCCGGAGGGACTTTGGTTTTCTCACGGTCAACGCTGCCAGATGACAGGGTGGGAGGGTGTGGGTTGGGGGGGGGGGGGGGGGTCTGTGTGTATTTTATTTGTTTTCTTGTTCGTGTGTCTGGGTGGAGAAGGTGTAAGTGTAAGGCTGCTTGTTTGTTTGTTCGTTTGTGTGTGTGTGTGAGAGAGAGAGAGAGTGAGTGAGTGTGTGTGAGTATGTGAGTGAGTGTGTGTGTCTGTGTGTGTGTGCGTGAATCCGAGCGTTATTGTGTGTGTCTGTGTGTGTGTGCGTGAATGCGAGCGTCATTGTGTGGCTGTGTCTGGGTGCCCCTTAGTTTGAAATCCCAATTTAACCCACGAAAAAATATAAACAATTTAATGAAAGCGTTTTCAAGTCTAATTTGGCAATGTTGTATAACGTAAACAACTAATGTGCTAACGGGTTTGAGCACTGATTATTATTAGTTTTAAAGCCGCTCTTGGTTTGAGTTTCATTAAATAGTAGAAACGTTATTCTGCATGATAATTAAGTTTCAAATTAGCATATCAACAATTTACACAAAATTAATTTTGATGCGACAAAGGGTAATTGACTTTAGTTCTGGTGGATTTCAAATCTAATGTCATAGACATAGACACGCTTGCACTTACACACGCACGGACATGTAGATACATAGAATAATACAGAGAGAGAGAGAGAGAGAGAACGAGAGCGAAAGCGAGAGTGAGAGCGAGAGAGAGAGAGAGTGAGTGAGATATAGAGGGGAGGA
>NC_091550.1:20240446-20242946 GCF_042767895.1 Penaeus vannamei | reverse complement strand
TGCTGATTAATGGAGTCTTAATCACTTCGGTTGATAACTTGAAGCTTTTAGGTGTAACCTTTGATCCAAAGCTTACATTTGAATTGCATATTAGGAATATGGCCCGGGCAATTCCATCAAAGTTAGGCATCATTCGCAAGTGCAAGAAAATCTATGAAGAGGACACCATTACACGTAGGTGCTTCTTTTCTTTTATTCTGTCTCATTTTGAGTATTGTTCTGTATGGTTATCTGCTGCAGACTCACACTGAAGACTGCTTGATCGTTCTTTTAATTCCATTAAATTTCTCCTGTGTGACTTAAATTTGGACATTGGACATCATACATTTATTGGGGCTCTCTCAGATTTATACAAGATTGTAACTGATAATTCACATCTCTATAAGTTTTTACTTGATTTTTATCAACCTGCAAGAATTACTAGAAGTTCTATGACCCTCAATTCAATGACATTTGATGTAAGTCGATCGTGTACAAGTCAGTTTTCTAGATGCTTTTTTACTGCTATTTGTAGACTTTGGAATAGATTGCCTTCAGAGATTGTAACTTCGACTCTTGATAAATTTAAAACGTCAGCTATCATGTTTTTCTTACGTACTTAGCTGACTTTCTTTTATTCATTCTTTCTTAGCTGTATCTTGACCTGCACTGACACCTTTGGTGGTATAAATCTCGATTTTTTCAGTGTGGCTCATTTTATAGCTTAATATAATAATAATAATAATAGTAATACAAGAACTCTTATAACACAGTTTTATTGACAGATGATATGCTAGTGCTTAACGTACTAAACATCAATTTTAACCTAACCTATGATTCTCCTTGAATTCGATTATCAACTCTGCAGTTTCATTTGACTTCTGGGATTATATTTTACGCATAATTAGGGCGGGATTGTCCTTAGGGCCCGGATATGAGAACAGCTGTGTCAAAGCTCTAAAAACTGGTGCTTCCTAATATATAAGTAAAGGGTGCCTCTGACCACCTAATACTTAAACCGCTCAAAGGTTTCATTGCTTCAGAACCTTCAGAACAAGTGCTACTAAAAGTCAGTATGTAATAAATGGTGAAATGCAGAAAAATCTGTGAAGACATGAAATAAAAATAAGAAGTATTATCAATTACCGTTTCCTTCTAGTGTTGTCATGCTAAATACTCAAACAAGTTTACCTATTTTTTGAGAATTGTGAAAATAGTGTTGTCTTATTCACTTTTCACGAATTACTGATAAAATGATAACCTGCTAACAGATTAAAAATACGATAAATAAAAGAATATTCTACTAAACGTCTTTGACTTCTAAAGTTGGAAATATTAGGTCCCCTTCATCCTGTAACTTGCCTCTAAGATAAACTAAATTCTACTCATTATGAATTGTGACAATAAAAAAACCAACCCTACAAGCAACAAATTATACAAATATAGCGGAAAACACTATGCAATACATGATTTGGTTGACCTTACAAAATTCGCTCTTGATATTAAGCTCGCACCTCTGAAACCACTAGAATTAGTATGGATCCATTCATAATTGCGAATACTATATAGACATAGTGATAATCATTTGCGGATAGATCTTGGCCTTGATAGCTATTGAGAGTATGATAGGATCATGGGGAAAATTTATTACATATGAGGTAGCAGCTGTTTAGATTTTTTTTCTCATGTCAGCCGCCGATAGATGGCAGGATATAAAGCACATAGAATTTTATCAATACTATTTATTAAATAAAATCGGATGGCAGTACTAACCTTCCACTCCAGGAAATTTATACAGTATTTGAGGACCAGGGACGGTACTCACGAAGAGTCCAAGACAATTCTTTGCGATTTTGTCTTTGATTTGCGTTCTTGCCACATCTCAAAGTTAATGCTGGTAATAGAAATGTATAAATCGTTATAGACCCTATTTTGATAATTTATTGTTATAATAAGATATAGTAAATATGGCAATAAATTTAACTAATATCACAACGGTAATATTGCACATTTAGTAAATTTAAATGTGATGTGGCATGCCTGTGTTTATTGTCATTACATCAGTTACAAAGGCTATTTGTGATTTTTGATAAAATATGGCATGAGAACGTGAGACAGCTCAACCTCAATTAACGTTTGGTAATTCAGCAAAAGTGGACTTAAAGTTTTTCTTATCATTTTTTTAATTGAAACAATCTTCAACAGAGGAAAAATGCATAAAAACAAATTCCTCCGTAATAACAAAATTAAAGACAGTCCTTGTGTCCGAGAAAAGAAAGTAGCTGTAAAATATCAGAAACGAATAAATAAACGTTTGACAATCAATCAGAAGTGTCTTCCAAAGGCGAGTGTTATACCCCGCATTTCTTTGGATTCTATCAAACCCTTCCGAGCTACTGGAGACAAGGCAAGCGGCCTATCATATCGCTATTTGAATACCAAGCCCGTGCTCCACCAGCCAGACGAAGCCCTGATGCCCGATCCCCTCCAGACGTCCAACTCTCCGTTTTGGTTACGTCAT
>NC_091550.1:20165446-20172946 GCF_042767895.1 Penaeus vannamei | reverse complement strand
CATGTGTGTGGTTGTGCGCATGTGTGTGGTTGTGCGCATGTGTGGTTGTGCGCATGTGTGGTTGTGCGCGTGTGTGATTGCGCATGTGTGTGATTGCGCATGTGTGTGATTGTGCGCATGTGTGGTTGTGCGCATGTGTGGTGCGCATGCATGTGCTTGGGCGCATGAGTGTGGTTGTGCGCATGTGTGGTTGTGCGCATGTGTGTGTGGTTGTGCGCATGTGTGGTTGTGAGCATGTGTGGTTGTGCGCATGTGTGTGTGGTTGTGCGCATGTGTGTGTGGTTGTGCGCATGTGGGTGTGCGCATATGTGTGGTTGTGCACATGTGTGTGGTTGTGTGCATGTGGGTGTGCGCATGTGGGTGTGGTTGTGCACATGTGTGTGGTTGTGCGCATGTGGGTGTGGTGTGCACATGTGTGTGGTTGTGTGCATGTGTGTGGTGCGCATGTGTGTGGCTGTGCGCATGTGTGTGGTTGTGCGCATGCGCGTGCGTGTCTGTGTGGGTGTATGTATATATGTATTAGTGTATGCAAGTGTGTCTTTGTTTGCGCGTTGCATGTGTGTTTGCATGTGTCTGCGTTTGTGTGCGCATTTGCGTGTGATTGCCACTGGATGTTCGTGTGTATGCATGTATGTGAGCGCATGAGCGTTTGTGCTAGTATATGTGCGTGTGCATTTGTACCTGTATGCGCTTGGATGTGTACATCTGTATGCGTGTATGAATGTATGCAAGTGTGTGGGCGTGTGTGTGGGTGCTTTTGCATGAGTATGTATGTATGCATACGAACGTGTATTCATGTACTTGAATTCATGTATATTTGTGCATGCATTTACTTGAATTCATGTATATTTGTGTATGCATGTAGTTGAATTCATGTGCCTATATTCATGTGTATGCAAGTGTGCATGCATGAAAGTATATGTGTATGCATTTACGTGTGTATGTGCGTGCATTAGCGTGTGAATGTGTATATATTTATATGCTTGTGCAAACGTGCATTTGCGAGTATGCAGGAAGGTATGCATGGATGCATGTATGCATGCGTATCCTTGAGTATATGCATACGTATGTGTATGTGTATGCATGTACAAGTGTTTGTAACTGAATGTGGGTGGGTGCGTGTGTATGTGGGTGGGTGCGTGTGTATGTGGGTAGGTTGCGTGTGTATGTGGGTCTCTGCCTGTGGGTGTGGGTGTATGCGTGTGCGTTGTGCGTGTGCATTGGTGCTTGTGTGTGTTTGTTGTATGTGTGCAAGTGTGCATATATGTGAGCATGTGTGTGAGCAAGTGTGCATAAATGAGCAAGTTTGCCTTATGTGAGCATGTAAACATGTGAGCATGTAAACATGTGAGCATGTGTACATGTGTGTGAGCATGTGTGCATGTGTGAGCATGTGTGCATGTGTGAGCATGTGTGCAAGTGTGTGAGCATGTGTGCAAGTGTGTGAGCATGTGTGCAAGTGTGTGAGCATGTGTGCAAGTGTGTGAGCATGTGTGCAAGTGTGTGAGCATGTGTGCAAGTGTGTGAGCATGTGTGCATGTGTGTGAGCATGTGTGCATGTGTGTGAGCATGTGTGCATGTGTGAGCATGTGTGCATGTGTGAGCATGTGTGCATGTGTGAGCATGTGTGCATGTGTGAGCATGTGTGCATGTGTGAGCATGTGAGCATGTGTGCATGTGTGAGCATGTGTGTGAGCATGTGTGCATGTGTGTGAGCATGTGCATGTGTGTGAGCATGTGTGCATGTGTGTGAGCATGTGTGCATGTGTGTGAGCATGTGTGCATGTGTGTGAGCATGTGTGCATGTGTGTGAGCATGTGTGCATGTGTGTGAGCATGTGTGCATGTGTGTGAGCATGTGTGCATGTGTGTGAGCATGTGTGCATGTGTGTGAGCATGTGTGCATGTGTGAGCATGTGTGCATGTGTGAGCATGTGTGCATGTGTGAGCATGTGTGCATGTGTACATGTGTGAGCATGTGTACATGTGTGAGCATGTGTGCATTGTGTGAGCATGTGTGCATTGTGTGAGCATGTGTGCATTGTGTGAGCATGTGTGCATGTGTGTGAGCATGTGTGCATGTGTGTGAGCATGTGTGCATGTGTGTGAGCATGTGTGCATGTGTGTGAGCATGTGTGCATGTGTGTGAGCATGTGTGCATGTGTGTGAGCATGTGTGCATGTGTGTGAGCATGTGTGCATGTGTGTGAGCATGTGTGCATGTGTGTGAGCATGTGTGCATGTGTGTGAGCATGTGTGCATGTGTGTGAGCATGTGTGCATGTGTGTGAGCATGTGTGCATGTGTGTGAGCATGTGTGCATGTGTGTGAGCATGTGTGCATGTGTGTGAGCATGTGTGCATGTGTGTGAGCATGTGTGCATGTGTGTGAGCATGTGTGCATGTGTGTGAGCATGTGTGCATGTGTGTGAGCATGTGTGCATGTGTGTGAGCATGTGTGCATGTGTGTGAGCATGTGTGCATGTGTGTGAGCATGTGTGCATGTGTGTGAGCATGTGTGCATGTGTGTGAGCATGTGTGCATGTGTGTGAGCATGTGTGCATGTGTGTGAGCATGTGTGCATGTGTGTGAGCATGTGTGCATGTGTGAGCATGTGTGAGCATGTGTGCATGTGTGTGAGCATGTGTGCATGTGTGTGAGCATGTGTGCATGTGTGTGAGCATGTGTGCATGTGTGTGAGCATGTGTGCATGTGTGTGAGCATGTGTGCATGTGTGTGAGCATGTGTGCATGTGTGTGAGCATGTGTGCATGTGTGTGAGCATGTGCGAGCATGTATGTGAGCATGTGTGTGAGCCTGTGTATGTGTGTGAGCATGTGTGTGAGCATGTGTACATGTGCGTGAGCCTGTGTGTGAGCCTGTGTACATGTGTGAGCCTGTGTACTTTTGCGTGAGAATGTGTACATGTGCGTAAGCATGTGTACATGTGCGTGAGCATGTGTACATGTGCGAGAGCATGTGTACATGTGCGAGAGCATGTGTACATGTGCGTGACCATGTGTACATGTGCGTGACCATGTGTACATGTGCGAGAGCATGTGTACATGTGCGAGAGCATGTGTACATGTGCGTGACCATGTGTACATGTGCGTGACCATGTGTACATGTGCGAGAGCATGTGTACATGTGCGAGAGCATGTGTACATGTGCGAGAGCATGTGTACATGTGCGTGACCATGTGTACATGTGCGAGAGCATGTATACATGTGCGAGAGCATGTATGCATGTGCGAGAGCATGTATACATGTGCGAGAGCATGTGTACATGTGCGAGAGCATGTGTACATGTGCGAGAGCATGTGTACATGTGCGAGAGCATGTGTACATGTGCGAGAGCATGTGTACATGTGCGTGAGCATGTGTACATGTGCGTGAGCATGTGCACATGTGCGTGAGCATGTGTACATGTGCGTGAGCATGTGCACATGTGCGTGAGCATGTGCACATGTGCGTGAGCATGTGTACATGTGCGTGAGCATGTGTACATGTGCGTGAGCATGTGTACATGTGCGAGAGCATGTGTACATGTGCGTGAGCATGTGTACATGTGCGTGAGCATGTGTACATGTACGTGAGCATGTGTACATGTGCGTGAGCATGTGAATGTGTGTAAGTGTGAATGTGTAAGTGTGAATGTGTGCGTGTAAGTGCGAATGTATAAGTGTGAATGTGTGTAAGTGTGAATGTATAAGTGTGAATGTGTGTAAGTGTGAATGTATAAGTGAATGTGTGTGTAAGTGTGAATGTATAAGTGAATTTGTGTGTAAGTGTGAATGTGTGTAAGTGTGAATGTGTGTAAGTGTGTAAGTGTGAATGTGTGTAAGTGTGAATGTGTGTAAGTGTGAATGTGTCTAAGTGTGAATGTGTGTAAGTGTGAATGTGTGTAAGTGTGAATGTGTGTAAGTGTGAATGTGTGTAAGTGTGAATGTGTGTAAGTGTGAATGTGTGTAAGTGTGAATGTGTGTAAGTGTGAATGTGTGTAAGTGTGAATGTGTGTAAGTGTGAATGTGTGTAAGTGTGAATGTGTGTAAGTGTGAATGTGTGTAAGTGTGAATGTGTGTAAGTGTGAATGTGTGTAAGTGTGAATGTGTGTAAGTGTGAATGTGTGTAAGTGTGAATGTGTGTAAGTGTGAATGTGTGTGTGAATGTGTGTAACTGTGAATGTGTGTAAGTGTGAATGTGTGTAAGTGTGAATGCGTGTGTAAGTGTGAATGCGTGTGTAAGTGTGAATGCGTGTGTAAGTGTGAATGCGTGTGTAAGTGTGAATGTGTGTGAATTTGTGTGTAAGTGTGAATGTGTGTAAGTGTGAATGTGTGTAAGTGTGAATGTGTGTGTGAATGTGTGTGTAAGTGTGAATGTGTGTAAGTGTGAATGTGTGTATAAGTGTGAATGTGTGTGTAAGTGTGAATGTGTAAGTGTGAATGTGTGTAAGTGTGAATGTGTGTAAGTGTGAACGTGTGCGTAAGTGTGTACGTGTGTAAGTGTGAATGTAAGTGTGACTATGTGTGTATGTCTGTGCCAGTGTGTACATGTGTGTGTATGTGTGTGTATATGTGTGTGTATGTGTGCGTGCCTGTGTGTATGTGTGTGCCTCTGTGTATGTAAGAGTGAATGTGTAAGTGTGAATGTGTACGTGTGAATGTATGTGAATGTGTGTAAGTGTGAATGTGTGTAAGTGTGAATGTGTGTGAATATGTGTGTAAGTGTGAATGTGTGTAAGTGTGAATGTGTGTGAATATGTGTGTAAGTGTGAATGTGTGCGTAAGTGTGAATGTGTGTGCGTAAGTGTAAATGTGTGTGTAAGTGTGAACGTAAGTGTGAATGTAAGTGTAAATATGTGTGTATGTGTGTCTGTGTGCGTGCCTGTGTGTGCCTCTGTGTATGTAAGTGTGAATGTGTAAGTGTGAATGTGTGTAAGTGTGAATGTGTAAGTGTGAATGTAAGTGTAAATGTGTGTGCGTAAGTGTGAATGTGTGTGCGTAAGTGTGAATGTAACTGTAAATATGTGTGTATGTTTGTCTGTGTATGTGTGCGTGCCTGTGTGTGCCTCTGTGTATGTAAGTGTGAATGTAAGTGTGAATGTGTGTAAGTGTAAATGTAAGTGTGAATGTGTGTAAGTGTGAATGTGTGTAAGTGTGAATGTGTGTAAGTGTGCATGTGTGTGCGTAAGGATGAACGTATGTGCGTAAGTGTGAACGTGTGTAAGTGTGAATGTGTGTAAGTGTGCATGTGTGTGCGTAAGTGTGAACGTATGTGCGTAAGTGTGAACGTGTGTAAGTGTAAGTGTGAATGTGTGTAAGTGTGAATGTGTGTGTATGTGTGCGTGCCTGTGTGTATGTGTGCCTGTGTCTGCCTGTGTGCCCGCCTGTGTGTATGTGTGTGCCTGTGTATGTGTGTGCCCGTGTACGTGTGTGCCTGTGTATGTGTGTGCCCGTGTACGTGTGTGCCCGTGTATGTGTGTGCCCGTGTATGTGTGCCCGTGTATGTGTTTGTGTGTGCCTGTGTGTGTCTGTGTGTGTGTGTCTGTGTGTGTCTGTGTGTGTGTCTGTGTGTATGTGTGTCTGTGTGTGTGTGTTCCTGTGTGTGTGTGTGAATGTGTGTAAGTGTGAATGTGTGTAAGTGTGAATGTGTGTAAGTGTGAATGTGTGTAAGTGTGCATGTGTGTGCGTAAGGATGAACGTATGTGCGTAAGTGTGAACGTGTGTAAGTGTAAGTGTGAATGTGTGTAAGTGTGCATGTGTGTGCGTAAGTGTGAACGTATGTGCGTAAGTGTGAACGTGTGTAAGTGTAAGTGTGAATGTGTGTAAGTGTGAATGTGTGTAAGTGTGAATGTGTGTAAGTGTGAATGTGTGTGTAAGTGTGAATGTGTGTGTATGTGTGCGTGCCTGTGTGTATGTGTGCCTGTGTCTGCCTGTGTGCCCGCCTGTGTGTATGTGTGTGCCTGTGTATGTGTGTGCCCGTGTACGTGTGTGCCCGTGTATGTGTGTGCCCGTGTATGTGTGTGCCCGTGTATGTGTGTGCCCGTGTATGTGTTTGTGTGTGCCTGTGTGTGTCTGTGTCTGTGTGTGTCTGTGTGTATGTGTGTCTGTGTGTATGTGTGTCTGTGTGTGTGTGTGTGTGCCTGTGTGTGTGTGTGCCTGTGTGTGAGTGTGCCTGTGTGTGTGTGTGCCTGGGTGTGTGTGCCTGTGTGTGTGTGTGTGTGCCTGTGTGTGTGTGTGCCTGTGTGTGTGTGTGCCTGTGTGTGTGTGTTCTTCTGTGTGTGTGTGCCTGTGTGTGTGTGTTCTTCTGTGTGTGTGTGCCTGTGTGTGTGTTTGTGTGCCTGTGTGTGTGTGTGCCTGTTTGTGTATGTGTGTGTGTGCCTGTGTGTGTATGCCTGTGTGTGTATGCCTGAGTGTGTGCATGCCTGTGTGTGTGTGTATGCCTGAGTGTGTGTATGCCTGAGTGTGTGTGTGTATGCCTGAGTGTGTGTGTATGCCTGAGTGTGTGTGTATGCCTGTGTGTGTGTGTATGCCTGAGTGTGTGTATGTGTGTATGCCTGAGTGTGTGCGTGTATGCCTGAGTGTGTGTGTGTATGCCTGAGTGTGTGTATGTGTGTATGCCTGAGTGTGTGTATGTGTGTATACCTGAGTGTGTGTGTGTGTATGCCTGAGTGTGTGTGCCTGTGTCCCTGTGTGTGTGTGTGCCTGTGTGCCTCTGAGTGTGTGTGTGTGCCTGTGTGCCTCTGAGTGTGTGTGTGTGTGTGTGTGCCTGTGTGCCTCTGTGTGTGTGTGTGCCTGTGTGCCTCTGTGTGTGTGTGCCTGTGTGCCTCTGTGTGTGTGTGTGTGTGCCTTTGTGCCTCTGTGTGTGTGTGTCTGTGTGTGTGTGTGTGTGCCTGTGGGTGTGGGTGTGTGCCTGTGTGTGTGTGTGTGCCTGTGGGTGTGGGTGTGTGCCTGTGGGTGTGGGTGTGTGCCTGTGGGTGTGGGTGTGTGCCTGTGGGTGTGGGTGTGTGCCTGTGTGTGTGTATGTGTGTGCCTGTGTGTGTGTGTGCCTGTGTATGTGTGTGTGTGTATGTGTGTGTGTGTGTGTGTGTGTATGCCTGAGTGTGTGTGTATGCCTGAGTGTGTGTGTATGCCTGAGTGTGTGTGTATGCCTGAGTGTGTGTGTATGCCTGAGTGTGTGTGTATGCCTGAGTGTGTGTGTATGCCTGAGTGTGTGTGTATGCCTGAGTGTGTGTGTATGCCTGAGTGTGTGTGTATGCCTGAGTGTGTGTGTATGCCTGAGTGTGTGTGTATGCCTGAGTGTGTGTGTATGCCTGAGTGTGTGTGTATGCCTGAGTGTGTGTGTATGCCTGAGTGTGTGTGTATGCCTGAGTGTGTGTGTATGCCTGAGTGTGTGTGTATGCCTGAGTGTGTGTGTATGCCTGAGTGTGTGTGTATGCCTGAGTGTGTGTGTATGCCTGAGTGTGTGTGTATGCCTGAGTGTGTGTGTATGCCTGAGTGTGTGTGT
>NC_091550.1:20160466-20162446 GCF_042767895.1 Penaeus vannamei | reverse complement strand
TGGCTACGCGTCAGCTTCCTCGTAAAATCTAAGACGCTGCAAGAAGGTAATGCTGCCATATAGCTGTATTTTTTTTTTTTTTTCTTCTGCTGTTGGTTCTTCTTTTTTCTTCTTCATTTTCTTTTTCTTCTGTTCTTGGTTCTTTTTTTTCTTCTTTTTCTTTTTCTTCTGCTGTTAGATCTTTTTCTTTTTCCTCTGCTGTTGGTTCTTTTTCTTTTTCTCTTTTCTTTTGTTATTGGTCCTTCTTTTTCTTTTTCTTCTCCGTCTTCATCTTCTTCTTCTTCTTAATTGATGGGAACAACACTTCCTTCTAGGGGGGCATTTATCAAATATGTTTTTGACATTTATAATTACTTTTATTAATCTAAAATTCACAAAACCTGCATTCCCTTAGTTGAAAGTGACTTCAGTTCCCAGACACAGAGGGGGGGGGGTAATCTGTCATAAAACACACTAAAACCTTAAGTTATTTGTACGAAATATTATCTGTGGCGATCATGATCCATCTTGATACCTCCTCTTCTCAGTAACTAAATATTGCCATCGTACAAGTATATTAAAATTATGTTCACGACGTGGTTAAGAGGAACGTAGAAAATAAAATATGTGGTGTTTGAAAGCAGCACACTTCTAAATAATAATAAAAACAGTAACAATATTGCATGTAAGTTGCTTTTAAAACCCAAACTCAGGTATGGACAAGTATTAAGAGTCTGGTGATTAGAATAAAAAGCAACAAGTACTCGAGGGATGATGATAATGGTTGTAGTGATAATAATAGTAGTAGTAGTAGGAGGAGGAGGAGGGGGACGAGGACGAGGACGAGGAGGAAGAGGAAGAGGAAGAGGAAGAGGAAGAGGAAGAGAAGGAGGAGAAGGAGGAGGAGGAGGAGGAGGAGGAGGAGGAGGAGGAGGAGGAAGAAGAAGAAGAGGAGGAGGAGGAGGAGAAGGAGGAGAAAGAAGAAGAAGAAAAGTTCAATTGGTAATAATAATAATGATGGTAACAATAAGAGCAATGATTATAGTAATAATGGTAATGATAACAGCTGTAATAACAACAATAGATAAATACACAGGCACATGGATTCTTACATTTTTGGTTCTCTACAAAAATACCGCATCATGTACATAACTTTGTCTCTTCGTGTTTCTCCTTCTTTATCGTTTCCCCTTGGCCCTTCCATTTATTCCACTGTTTGCATTAACATGTACATTTCCATTCCGTACTGTGATTGTAATACCTGTTTACCCTATCCGTTTATTTTTGTTTTGCCGTCTTTTTTTCTTTTTCTTTTTTACTCTTCTTTTATTTTTGTTTTTGTTTTTTCTTTTGTTTCTAGTATTGTCTTTTCTACTAATTTCACCTGGAGCCGTTTCGTTGATAAAGACATATATAGCCCTATTTCAAGTGTGTGTGTGTGTGTGTGTGTGTGTTAGGTCTTAGGTCTTACTGGCCGAAAGGAGGAATACCCGTGTGCTTAACGTGTGGTGACAGAGTTTTAGTCATTTGTCCTTGGTTCTGGTGGTGTCCTAATATCTCAGCCCTGTCTGTCCTGTTCACTGGCTCAGTTTTCGATTCTTAGCATCTCCAAAGTCCTATCCATCTTATTCGGATAGTAATGCCTCAGGCTGCAGACGAAGGGAAATGAAAGATTATCCCTTTAGGTGCGCGTGCATGCACTGCCCACTATAGTTTTTCTTTTTTCTTTTTTTATGAACATTTTTGTTATTTATATCGATACGTTTGGTCATCATCATTGTTCTTGTGGTTATTATTATCTCAAAATACAAATATAGAAAATTATGAGGAAATGTAAAGAAAAGATAAATAATAAATATGCAGGGAAAAGGGTGAAAAAATGAGATACATAGTGCTGCAATTGACTCCTGACTGACGAGGCACTTGCGGATTTTTGTGATTTTAGTCTATTGATTGTATCTACTACACTCAGTAAACTAAAACCTCAATGGAGATGCCTGC
>NC_091550.1:20137966-20145466 GCF_042767895.1 Penaeus vannamei | reverse complement strand
GGAATACGGACTGTAAACGATTGTTTGATGTCATATTTACACTTTTACAATAACGAAATAACTTAGTCTTTGATTTGCTGCAGGCGAGGTTTTGCTGGTTGAAGATAGTTCAGTGATGTGTTTGGATGAAGCCCATGTTGCAACGAACTGTTCTTCGTGTCTGGCGCATTGCTTGGCTCCTGTTCCTTGCCCGACTTGTTCCTTGGTAAGCTGCTGACTCGGGTGTATCGCACGTGTTTCCATAGAAATGAGAAAAAGCAAGAGAATTCTGAGAGTATTTTGTGGATTTATTGACTTAAGAACGGATGCTGTAGAGCAATATATATATTGAACATTTGTTATATATACAGACAGTGAGTATTTCAAGGTATTTCGATTTATCTGATACCTAAATATATCAGTTACATCAGCATACTAGGTCCTTATAAAGTATGCATAAAATCTATTTTGTAAGTAATATAGATAAAAATAAACATCTCTTTCGTCAGGTGATCTTCTGCAGCGAACCGTGTAGGTCAAAGGGGCTGGCGGGTTCCCACGGAAAAGAATGCCAAGCGCTTCCCATCTTGCTGAGCCACGTGCACATGCTGATGTCATATCGTTTACTGATGCAGACCACTCACGCCAAGGTAAAGGACCTTGTGCCAATACTACGGGAAGAAGCGAAGACCCGCAGCAAAGCTGATCTTGGACTGAACGATGATTCTGTTTACGATAGCTCTGACTACAGGACGCTCTACCACCTAACGACGAACGCGGAACAATCGTGTGCTCCATACCTCCTAAGTCAGTGTGTCTTAGCAGTGCTTGTTACCAAGCTGCTGGTGGAGAGTCGGCAGTACTTCGTTGATGATGCTGGTGTTGCTTTTACGCCAGGCAACGAGGACCTGTTACTTTCAGGGACCACCGCCTTTCATCATATTCTCACCTTTACATGCAATAACCACGAAGTTGTTGAATGTCAAGTAAGTTTACGGAAGATGTATTTCCAGAGTTAACTGCATGCCACCACGACTCCTATCGTTTGTAATGTAAATTTTGTATTTGTATTTCATATTATGAATGATATTTGACCCAACTGATGTACGAACATACAGACCATAATATAATATAAACCATAACAATCTCATTTACTTGTTTGTGCCTTTTCATTATATGTATAGATCACAATACTGATATTCGAAAAAATTACTTGATGTCTCCTCTTCCCACAGATGCAGAAAACTCCCATGGATGTAAAGACACAGTTGATTGGATACGGGCTTTCCCCGGTCCTGTCCCTCTTCAATCACTCGTGCTACCCATCAGCATTCTACAGGGCTAATGAGGGCCATGTGAGAGTGGCTGCCTTGCGTTCAGTCAAAGCAGGTGAAGAGGTGACCCTGAATTATTTTCCAGCATTTGTGGAAATGGACTTGATACCACGAAGAGCTTTTCTTCGTTTTAAGTACAGTTTCGAATGCCACTGCGAGGCTTGTGACGGGGACTGGAGTTCAATGTCTTCCTCGTCCAAGTTCCAAATTAAATGCCCAGAATGTGGAAGTCGGGTCAACCTCGCTTCAAAATCTTGTCTTCGTTGTCGATTAGTTTATGGGGGCAGTGACACGTTCAATGTGCGTGAAATCCAAGACAAAATTTTCCAGGCCATGGCGGAAATACCCAAGTTAAGCAAACGCTCCAAAGACAATCCAGCACTAGATGAAAATCTAGAACGCCTCGTATCAATGATAGAACTCTTTGACAAGTATATTTTGCCTCCGAACCAAGCTCACGTTGACCTCCAATGGCTTCTGAGGCGATATCACATGTACACTAGCCGCCGCTATGTTATGATGGATGGGTTCCGCTAATAACATCCTTGAGGGGCTTAACAATTGGTGTTCGTAACGCGAGATCTCTTCAGCGTAAAAAATAAATGATAAAATGAATAGCTCAGACACCTACGGTTATACATACACTCATGAATGCAGGCCTTTTTTCCTCTTTTTCTTTTTCTTTTGGAGTTGGTGTCTTTTCTCACGTTAGTAGCCGATCAAACATCACTGCTTATAATAATATAAACTAATATATTTATTGTACTGTAATTACTGTTATATTCATCTTTATCATGTACTAGAAGGAAACTGCAGACTGATTATGAAATAGTTATATACTTTCTTGTATAGAGATTTGAAAATTCTGTTGTTATTATTGTAGGCCGTTTGGAGAAAGTTCTCCCTTTTATTTACACTAAAGAGAAGTTGCATGTACGCTTGCTGCCGCCTTTGTTGAGTTTGAAGGCAGAACGGCTCCCAGGTACCAGGTCTTTTAGTCAATTTTCATGTCTTGTAATTATCTTATTTTACTAAGCGTAATCCATATAACACTTCTCACATATCAAACATTGGTCCAAATGCAATGACTTTAATTCTTCCTTAAATATGAAGAAAGCTTTATTGATTAATTACTTAAATGACGTGGAGGTTTGAAGGATTTCCTTGTGCTTTAGATTTTTTCTTACTCTCGATTAATTACTATTGTAGCCTGAGGATGTAAGAACCTGCTTTACTATCATGCAAATGAATCATGCACTACCCTTTAATGCAACACTGCAAATTTAAAACATTTTAAAACCTATGACAGAAAAAGTTTCGTGTTTAAGATTTTGAAGGCCTTAAATTTATAATGCTTATGACTCTGTGTACATGGCTAATGGCAAGCTCAAATAAATGTGCTATACATCTGAAGTCATATAGCACTATGATTAAGCATTGAGACAGAAAGGGTAAACATGGGATAATGGTTAAGGCAAGATGTGTTGTATGTGTGTGATCCTGAAAGCTTAAAATATCCGTTGATTTTCATCCATTTTATAATAGTGTATTATATTAGTATTTTGTAGTGATTTTTTAAACTGATAACAGTTACCTATTTTGGAATAAACTAAGGCCACACCATTTCATTTGTTGCTTCTCAGATGTTTTCT
Source organism: Penaeus vannamei (assembly GCF_042767895.1). Classification (NCBI taxonomy): domain Eukaryota; kingdom Metazoa; phylum Arthropoda; class Malacostraca; order Decapoda; family Penaeidae; genus Penaeus; species Penaeus vannamei. The sequence goes on along the minus strand of NC_091550.1, from coordinate 20,142,501 downwards.
GGAAAAAATGGAGCAACAGGGGAAAAAAGTCTTGGGTAAAGATATAGGGCTTCCAGAACGTAAAGAATAACAGGATTGCTCCAGTTTTCAACTTTTCATGGCACGTCTTATGTAATGAATTCTGTCCTTTTTGATATATAAAGAACATTGTGTTGCATTTACTACTATTATTGTATTTTTTGCATGTATAATGCCATTCCAAAGTTTAATAAGCCAGTAACATTTAAAAAATACCCTTAAGCAAACACCCAAAACCCGAACAACAAGTTTGCCTTGTCGGGTCCCTTTCCACTGGCATTTTGTCGTCTTTGGCATGCAAATTCTCAGGTTTACAAACAAAACATCAGTCTGCTCTACTGTCTACATGCTTTATAAATTACTCTAAACTAAACTAAACTAAAACTATAAATTCAGTTTAGTTCTAGATGTTATAGTGGCACACACCAGTTCACAACAAAGCCAAAGGCAACACATTGGTTTGAAAGATAAAATGCATCCTGATTGGTTGTCCTCTAGCATGGTTTCTGGCAGCATCTGCCTCTGATAGTGGCAATATGTACAGGTTTCCGAAAGCAAAACCTGTAGTGTTTTTTGGTCCGGCCTTCTTATTTTTTTTCCAAACTGCAAACAAATTGGAAGCTGCGAATCAGAGAAGCATCAAATAAAATTGGTGTGGCCTAAAGGAAAATATATCCAGATATAAATCTTAGTTTGCCGGCACTCACTGAAATATACTAGGTGTCATGCATGTGTTTCATCATTTTCCTTTTCCCAACACTCCTCCCCTCCAGTGTACAAAGCAAAAGGACTTATTGGCTCTAAAAAATGAATTGTTGCTGAAAAATTCTAGCAAGCACTCATTATAGGACATCCTAAATTGACAGTTTCTGAAGGTTCTTTTTGTCCATTGGCCTTTCATCATGAAAATAGTGTCTTTATTGAAAACAAAAAATCTCATTTGCCACACATTGTCTTGATTTCGTCAATAAATATATATATTTTTTATTACATGGATCGTCATTAATGTAGTGTTAAAAGCATACACCAGAGATTTATCCCCCTCATCCTGCTCATGAAAATTATGATCCCTAATTAAAAATGAAAAAGTGTGTAGTGCAATCTCAAATGACAAACTTCTGATTAAACTTGAAGTTACAAAGGGTCAATCACATTTGCACTTATTTCAAACTAACTTCAATTGCATCTTAATTTGCCAGCATCCAGGTAGAATGATCATGTCCAATATGTATGAGCTAGTCAATTTGTATTTAGACTGAATACTGAGGCATGGTAATTCAACTGGTCATTGTCCTTACTTATTATTTTCCTTTTTTATATAAAAGTCCTTTAAATACAATGAGTGTACCATTTTTCACGCACACTTTTTACAAAGGATAATAAAACTGAAAATCAAGCATTACTTATATTACATATGATAGATGTTTCTCTAGGAATAACAGTAGTGTTCCATTAAAACAAGTTCAACTATACCACCAATGATAGAGGGTTTACAAGTTTAACATGAAAAGTTTTGATTAAACTCAAGTTAAACCATATACAGGTATAATGTGAAACTGTTCCATCAAATATAAGTTATATCTGATATAACAAGTTTCTGAAACAGTAACGTCCTGTGAACTGTTACATCACTAACAAAATACTACACTTACTCTGTAGCATTTTGAAAATCATGTATAGACAATATATATATATTTCTATATCCAAATGGATCACTAAAACTTAATTCCAAGTGCTCTAATGGTGTCATCAGAAAACATTTCACAGTTCCCTAAAATTTAAATGCAAAAATAACTGGTTAACTTTGCCTTGCTCTATTGAAGATGTGTCTTTGCTTGCATTCTGTTATGCTGTCCTTGCAGGCTACAAATTCTTTTAATGAAATCAATAAAGTTTATGACGGTTTACATATCCTAATATGTCTATGAACCAAAGAGGTCTTATAGCACTTCTATATTTCTTTAACCTTACTGTTCCCTCACCACTGATGAGCACTGAAATTGATAATGACCTATAAATGATGATAATTTTTATAGCATTATAAAATAGCTACAGTGCTAACTTGTTCTTTTAAGAACATACACTGAGAAAAAAAAGAGACCTATCTGTCTATATTCTATTGCTAGGATGGAATCCTGAAAAATTTAAAGTTTCTCAAATAAAATCTTATAGGCCTACTTCCATAAGTATGATCAAGTTTTCTGTCTTTTTTCTTAAGAGGTATGATATATTTACATATATATATGAGCATTATTTTTTCTAGACAGAAAAAAGTTATAAACTAATAGGATCAAAGCATGGTTGCTTTCCAAAATGCTATGTTACATTTCAAAAAGTATAGTTCAACTTGAGCTTTTTCTGTGAAAAAATAAGACAAACTTTGGGTAAAGCTTTGCAGGATAAGGGAGTTTGAAAGGAATAAGAGATGGAAAACCCATTAAAATAATGACAACAGAAAGATGGAACATGCATGTAAGATAATGTATACACTCCCTTACCTATCATCTGCTTCATATACTCATGAATGCACTTCCTAGTCTAAACAGAATTTCACCTTTGAATATACTGCAAAATTCACTTTCCCCTATTCATTCTGTCACTAATTCCTCTCTTAACTTGTCCTTGTCGTTCTTCCCTTGATTTATTTTTTCCCCCCTTTTACTCCCTTACATCAAAACAAATTCTTGACAACACTCATACAAGCATGTATTTGCTTAATGTTCTGTTTATTTTTTTTACTGTTATAGTTTTTCTTTCTTTGTTTTTCCAATAAGAAAATTGTGGTGGAAGATAAATGTAAGCAAAAAATTCATTTAGCATAGCAGTGCATATACTGTATGTTTATAAATGAGGAAAAATCTGAAAATGTATCTATCACTATTGCTTTCCCTACGATTACAGAACTACATAATATAAGGAAAATCAAATGCAAACAAACTAAATAGTGACATGCTGAAACCCTCCCAACTTTGTGTCTCTCACAGTGTATAACTCTCCCCTGTTATATATATAATTTTTTTCTGTACCAAAATTTATTAATCAAGAACCATAAATAATTATACAGGCAAATTGTAACAAATAAAACTGACAAATTTTTACATTGCTTATTATTTCATGGATATAAGTAATTTCCAATATATTTGTATCTATTTGCACAGAAAATTAGCTATATTTTCAGTTTGACTTACTCAGAAGCAATCATATCTTCATTTACTTGTTTATTCATTCATTCATTTATTTCATCATCCTATTTTTCTAACACTTTTTTTTACAGAAGAAAGGAATCAATGAGCCACTTCTGTCATTGGATGATCACAAATCTTAGAATTCACTTATAATGTATATACAAGAAAAAATAAGTAAACATGGAACATTTCATTCAGCAATGCCCTTTAAAACTGATTGCACTGTTGAGAATGATACATTTTACAACCCATTCTGATTTCACAAGATAACTTTAACACTGATCACGTATTCAAAAGTATGAATTTTACCCTATCAACTCTTATCCAGTACGCTAATAGTGATTCACATTTAGCATGCCTATGTTGATGCTAGTACTCATAAATCAAGCTTAATAACATACACCACATAAATCAAGCCATCCTTGCATATTCAACGCCTCAGCCAGCCATGTTCCCCTTGGCTCGACACTTGATCATTGTTGCACGCAGCTGGTACTGCTTCCGTGAGAGAGAACGGACGTGCTTCAAAAAGCAATCAAGGTCAATCACATCTCGCCGCAAAGCTTCTCCAAGGTAATAAATGGCATCCTGAGTGGCCTGGTCTTCAGCATAAGCATTCAACAACCTAAGTGGACACAAGAATATATTAGTATGGAGAATGCTCTTATTACTCTGATTGTATGTTAGAGTGGGGGGAGGAGGGGGAGATATACATATATTACCTTTGTGGAGGTAATGGCTAAAGCCATCCAACGTAATGGCCTATGATATATAAATGCATCATGACTCGCAGCAGGTGGGCCAGCTGTACACTGCTTAGGCCTTGCCACAAAGTCTAGACTGTTGCATATTACGTAATAAATTGATCAGGCCCCATTACCATAGGCATATATATATTTATACATATATAATCATCCTTTTGACACTTTCTCATTAACATACTCACCTTCATTTTACCTAAATACTCTCTCACTCACTCACTCACTCACCCACTCACTCTCTCTCTTTTATTTGTTTCTTTTCCAGTTGGTAAAATAACATCTGTAAAATATACTGTATATATACTGAGTTGCATATAAATCTAGAATCTATATTTATCAAAAATAAAGTGACAAGGAAAAAAAGGCATCTGATAAAATATGAAAAAATTCACTTGTGAAACAAGAAATACACAACATAAAAAAATGTAGAAAACAATGCATTTTAGATAATTACCAATCTTGATTCCACTTTCATCAAAACCAATCATCAGTATTTTGCAAACTCTTTATACACTTACTGTTTATAAAGCGGTGCAGTGGTAGTGACTGCTTCATCTACATTCAGTGGCTC
>NC_091550.1:20127966-20132966 GCF_042767895.1 Penaeus vannamei | reverse complement strand
GACTAAAACCAATTTATTTCAGTATGTTCCTGAAGGTCTCTTAATCTTTTGGTTGAACATAAGAGGGCATGTTGTGTGAAGCAAGGACCAACTGCTGGATATCATGGTAGAAAGGACAAGAAACATGGGTCTACAATTACTATTATACTAAATTTTAATTTTCTTATATTGTTTACTTCTCTATTCTTATTTTGTTTCTAAGTTTGAGTTTTGCTATGGGGTTATTTCATGGGAAAGACAAGACAAAACAACAATGATCACCACAACTTAATTGCTGCTTTCTTGTTTTTTTTTTAGTTTCATGTCGTTTACCTCATTTTCACATAGTTTTTATTTCTTGGTGTGTATGTGCAATGGTCACCCACCTTTACTCTTTATTCTATTCAAGCAATGAGTACTGCCATTAATATTCTTACCCAAATACTTAACAAAATCACAGAATACACACACAAAAAGGAAAATAATCAACAAAATTTAATGGAAAAAAAAAAACTGTATAAAATAGAATAGTGGAACCCGAGTAGAACTGAACTTTTTGTGACCTGCTGTTATATATTACATACATAGTTTTCATATACAAAAATTTGAGCGAGTTATGAAAAATATACAACACTATTCTTTTTTGGGATGATTTTCTTTGCCAGTAGCCTCACTTGTATATTATTCAAATACTACAAAGTTATATTAACTCTACACATAAAGTTCATATTAAGTGTATCAATAAATACAACTAATGATTAAAGGAGAAATTTTGTTACAATATTCAGTGAGTGGCCTTGTAAGATTATAAAATTCATCCCTTGATTCGCCATGTTCTCTCCAGAAGCTCCGCATCGGCATGTCACATGTTACTTCCCCAGAAGAGAATCCATGGCTGGTCAGAGGTTGAGTTGGTTGGGTTGGCAAATGAGCCAATCAGAGTGCGATGAAATTGGACCCTCAGGAGACAAAACATGGGCAGGTGCATCTGAGCAAGGTACAGTGTGAACTGTCTCATTGGCCAGAGTTATGCTGACTTCAAGCAGTCAATGGACACCCAGTTGCTCCTCCTGGCAATGCTGAGACAGTACCAGGACAGCATACGGTCCACGGTACGGGGAGGTGAGGGGTGATGAAGAAGGGTGATGTCGATTAGCGCATCAGCAAGACAGGGGTTGTTGGCCTTGATGTGGTAGGACAAAAGCACAGACACCAAGCTGTCTACAGTCCATACCGCTGCAATGGAAGGTGATAAGTCGTTGGTAGTAAAGGATTGCAATGTCGGCATGAAGGGTGTCGACGTTGGTGATCAGATGGCGAACTACTACCTAACACCTCGCCGGTCCAAGGTATGGTACAGGAAGGTTTTCTTTTTTCTATATGACATGGCCATCGTCAATGCCTGGGATAGCCATTGTGCCCTTGGCAGAAGGGATTTTCAAAAGACCTTCAGATCTGGCCTCATCTCTGGACCCTAAGGGCAGTTTAGGGAAGGGGCCGACTCCAGCAGAGCCCACACCGCAACGCATCCACTCGTTGCAGCCAGGCGGGCTCTGGAGCAGTGACAACACTTGGTGTCCAAGAACCCCCACAGCAGGCAAAGGAGGTGTCGTTGGTGTTTGAGTCAAGACAGGAGGAGCTACTGCAGGGAGTGTGAAGTGGCCCACTGCATGTATGGCTGCTTCAAAGCATGGCATGTGCAGTAATGCATTAGAGCATTTTATATAAATATATATATATATATAATATATATATAATATATATATATATATAATATATATATATATATATATATATATATATATATATATATATATATATATATATATATTTTTTTTTTTTTTAATCTCTGATTTTCCCTTACCATATCTTAGCAAATATGTTACTGAAAGAAACATACTTGGCATTATTAGCGAGTCTGGACTCTAAACTAAAAGAAAATACCATTGCAACAAGTGTTGAGACTGCATTTTAGCTTTATAACCACACCAAAACATCGTGTTCATTTCTTAGAAGGGTAAACTTCTCTAAACTACCATGGCTATAAAAGGGGTATGATATTGGAGCTTGCACTCTCATATTCTTGCCCTATGAGGGCGGCACACAGGTGTGTCCCAGGACTGGCCTGCGCGCCACTATTGATACCGGGAGGAAATAAGACTTATTGCACTCTAGAAAGGATCGTTGCGAGAGAGTAAAACTCCACCAAAAAACTTTTGCAAAAACATAAAAAAGGCTGAATGCAAACATATCAATAAAAAATTCACAGACAATGTTCTTCAAGTCTTTCAAGACTGCACTTAAAGACAACAATGATACTCTTGTCAACAGACCAGAACTCAAAGCACACCTACTCAACACAGTGTTCCACTCCTTCTTCACACAAGAAAACTATTACACTAAACATGAACAAGTCTTGACATAAGGACAGACGGAATCCAGAATCTTCTTGAATCACCAGACACCAACAAATCAACTGGTCCTGACAATATCCCTCCCTTCTTCCTTAAAACCTGTGCCCCCATCCTCCAAATCATTTTCACGCAATCCCCAAGATCTTCTTCTCTCCCATCCGACTGGCTCTGTGCAGACATCCCCTCAAATTTCAAAGTAAGTGACCAGCCTGACCCATCCAAATATTGCCTCATCTCTCTTACCTCCATTGTCTCCAAAATCTTCGAACACATCATACACAAACACTTAACCAATCATCTTGACACAAAGATATTAATCGACACACAACACTGATTCCGACCCAAACGATAACGCGAATCACAACTTATTGTCACTTATCATGACATTTCTAGACTCTAAGACATGAATCAGGTAAACGCCATAATATTCGACTTCACCAAAGCCTTGGACAAAGTCCCCCACAAAAGACAATCAAAAACTACAGTAATACGAAATCACTCGACCAATTTTTCAATGAATCACAGCTTTCAAACAGAAAGCCAACAGAACACTGGGTTTCCTAAGGAGGAACTTACAATGGAAAACGTCTGGGAGATCTTTGCAGTGGATGTCATAAGGGGTGTCTGATACCACAGTGCAGATTTCAGTGTACCAGTGGTGTGATGCAAGGGGTGTGGAGCGGAAGGTAGTCATATTCAACAGTCTATAGTTGGTGATATCAATGAGTAGTCCGTGGTGACCTAGGAAGTCTGCTCCCAGGAATGGTGTTTTAACATCAGCAAGGATAAAGTCCCAAATGAGGCTGCATCCAGCTGCTTGGATGAGGACAGTTCGGGTACCATACATTGGAATGGTGCTTCCCTTGGCTGCAATGGGTTTGATATTTGATGGTTGTGTCAAGGAGCAAGGTTTGTCTTCTGTCTTGGCTGGGAATAGAGAACAAAAGGTGCTTGCATCCAAGAGAAATTTGCCACCGGATAAGAAGTGTGTAATAAAGAAATCCAAAGCTGAGTGGTCATGTGCGTTGACATTCCTGAGATTAGGGTTCTGGGAGGCCACCATAGCAGGTAGTGGTGGCCCCATTACATATTTTTTCGCCATTGGCATCCAGGGAGGCATTTGCGGGCCCTTGCTCCAAACTTAGAGTGGTAATAACAAAATCCTTGTGATGGCTGGGGAATGGAAATTCCTGGTTTGTAGTGTCGCACCTGGCTGTTGGGCCATTGCTTGTTAGCAGTGTTGATGTCAGGGAGGTCCTTGGCAGAGGCAGAGTAGGTTGTGTCAGGTTTTTGGGAAGCTCTGGCAGCATTGATAAGATTGTCTGCCTTCTTTATGAGGTCGTTCATGGGAACATCATCATCTCCATGCAGGGTAGATCTCAGAGGGGGGAGGCGCTGCAGCCAAAGCTCTCACATTAAGTTCACACACCGTGGTTTCTTGGTGGTAGGGTCGAGGTCAGGCAGTGTAGCGAGGGCTTGCATTTCATTCCATACAGCTTGTGCGGTTGTGTCTCCCAGAGGTAGTTGGGGAAGACTCAGGAGACACTGAGCACAGGCACTGACCGAGAGAGTGAACTTTTGCAGGAGATAACTCTTCAGGTTTTCATACTCGACATCCTTGTTCTGGTCCTGGTTGTCCAGCCATTCAGCAAATTAGGGGAAACATTTGCTCGGGGATCATCTCTAGCATGTAATCTGCCTTGGTGCGGGGGTCTGTGACTTTTCTCAGCCGAAAGTGGATCTCTGCATGCTGGAACCAAGATGCAGCTACTTGTGGGCAAAAGGGGGACAGCTTCAATGCTATAACATGGATAGAGAGAAGGTTGACATGGTCCTTCATCTCACCAGACGTCCTCTTGAGCAGCATGGTTGGGTCTAGGGGTCACCAGTTATAAGGTTGCACTAATACAGTAGAATCCGTTTGAATTGAACTTTATAGTGAACTGCCAGTATATATTACATACATAGTTTTCATACACAAAAGTTTCAGCGAGTTATGGAAAATATGTAACGTGTGTAAGCAGTGACTGGAGGAGTGGCGTCTCCAGGGAGGACACCATTTCCAGGCTGGGCACTGTATTCCTGGCTGCTGTCACTGGCAGCGCATGTTGTATTACATAAAATTGAAAATTACAGAAAAATGAGATATATGACACAAATAACAAATGTTCCATGTTCTTTTTTTTTCTTGCACTGAGCTATTTACTACATAGAGATATGGAGTCTGTGCCAGAAAAATAGGTAATTACCATCTGGATAATGCAAATCAAAAGACAAATATGGACATTGGAAAATGACGATAAAGCTAAAAAAGTTTGCACAAAATAACTTTTCAAAGGGGAAGCACAGAGTCTTCTCACCGCTCATAGGTGTTCATGCCCGCCCGGCACTGCACGCCCGGGATGCTGGCCACTTACGTAACCCATTGCCAATTCAACTGAATCCAAGGGGTTAACTGTACGCATAAATACAATACATTATAAAGGAGAAATTTTGTTACAATATTCTGTGGCCTTGTAAGATAAGTCTTCCCTTGATTCACCACATTCTCTCTGGAGGGTCTGCATCATGTCAGGAGTAACTTAAATGTTACAATACAAATGTACC
>NC_091550.1:20115466-20120466 GCF_042767895.1 Penaeus vannamei | reverse complement strand
CTCACTTGCCTCCTTCAGATAACCAACTCTTATCTTTAAAGTGATTTGCAGAGTTAAACATTTATTTTTTTCTTTGAAACTATATAGAACCAAGTCCACATATTCTCTCATTTGCTTTCTCTCTCTAACAGGACAATATTATTCTGGATACAGCTAACCATAAGTTAATGGGAAATGTCGTTGCTTTTTCCTTGAGTTATTTCAACACTTTGTGCAGGGATGACATGACATACATTCCATGTCCACTGTGATTTTAGTTTAGTAATTGCAATCTGTGTGCAACAAAATTCACAAAGGACAGAAAACATACCCACAGCCAGAGTGAACTAACTGCTAATGGGTGGCATGTGTCCATCAAATGAACTCCTTTTCTGGTGGCAGATATATCTCCATAAACTGCACAGAAAAACATGCCAAGTTGCATATAAAAAACAGTTGTTCACTTGTTTAGCCATTACTCATCATTGAGAGGTTACATTTCCTCAATATTCCATCACTTTTTTTATCTTTACTTCATGGGAAATTGTGCATGTTGTAGCTAAAATTGTATGCAGTGCTTCTAATATTCCCTTCGAGCAGTTGACTGTGTGCAGCATCCAGTGTATATCTCAGTGTGGCTCAGGAAATACTTGATAATCATGAAGGTATGTGTTTAATGTAATTCAGTTACTATCAATAATAACGGTAATAATGACAACTAAAAAAAGGAATTACAATCTATAACAATAACAGTAAAAATAATAACAATGACAACAACAGCAATAATATCAATAATAATAATTAGTATTAGTATTATTATTTGTCAAAAAAAAAAAAAAAAAAATAATAATAATGAAGATGACAATATAAATAATACTAAATAATACCAACCATAACAATAGCTATGGTAATGATAATAATGATAATAGTCTTGGGTAAGCAACCATGACTTTCATTGCCAACACTCATGATGATTGCTACAACAACAATAATAACCATTTGTATACAGATATATGTACTGCCACTGTTAATTCTGTTGCACACAGATGGCTCCACAAGTGCTACCAAGGAGTCAATTAGCACACCCAACAATACCTGATCTGCTTTCCCAATTTCTTGGTATCTTGGGATTTTTTTGTAATGCAATACTGTTAGCGTCAATACTGACATTATGATTATTGCAATGTTATCAAAATACTAATAGAAGAGATAAAAAAGAATCTTACTGAAAATGAAGGAAAAGGGCTAACAGTTGAGACTGGTATGATTAATAAATGAACCTTGGTAACTAAGTCCCTGTGGAGCTATCTACATGTCAGCACAATTAATAAACTAAAATCACTGTGAACATGGCATGTTTATCCTGCCATCCCAAAACATGTGTGATTCCTGAAGTTTTGGTTTATGAGGTATTTCATTTCTTATTTATTGTTGTTGTTTTATATAAATGTAGTATTAATAATCAATGAAATCCCTTGGTGTGTAATACGGCATGGGTCAGGGAACTGTCAAATTACTCAAAGTGAGGTAATTTTCCACATTTAGGGGGTAGTGGAAGATAATCCTTAAACGCTACAGTACATCAAAAGTCATTTTATTATGAACTAAAAAATGAATACAATATTCTAAAGTCAACTCACATTTTGCCTTATTACCTCTTTTCTTTGAAAGGTATTTGCATTTGACTGCCTTCATAGCCTAACACTATACAAGCATGAATATTTTCTGTAGCTATAGTAAATGCACTAGCTCGTGCACTAGACATAGGCCTAAAAGGCTAAACTAAAAGGTGCCACACGTATTTTTTTTCTCTTTCTTTTTTTTCTTTTACATTAAAAAACAGACCAGAGGTTGTCCCCTGGCCCAGTGAGCTGCCTCTAATAAGGAAAAGAAAGAAATATCTCCATCTATATTTAACATGCATAGAACTTGTGCTGAAAGCCTATTGAAATGAAAGGTGCACTATGACTGAAAAGCATATATATATAGCCTACAGAAGAGGAGTTAGTGATATACAGGAGTGCAGTGGCAACATGTGGAGTGGTGAGGGAGGGAACCATGCAATTCTTGGTATCTTTTTATCCATCGTATTGATACTGAAACACCCACAGCTGGTGCACAGACCACTAACAGCATTTTGACTGCTCTCAGCTCTCACATAAAATGATGTTTCAAGTATAGCTAGCTGGTAGTCACAAGAACCTATTTTGCTTCTCCGAAAACATGTATGTTCAAAACTGGAAATGTATACATTGCTTGCCTCATGTTAAGTAAGTAGCCACACCCCACACCATACCTTTATATGTAACAGGTATCGTGCCTTCAAGACACAGTAAGTAGCGTGAAGTGCCACTGCGGAATACTTGCAAAGAAAAAGAAAAAATACAGTGAGGGTTGAGTCAGCATTGACAGGACACACAATGCTTTGTTCATTGGGAATTGAATACTAACACTCCTGTCATTGCAAGTGGCATATTCTGTTTATGAACCACATGGAACTGCAAATGACAAGAACTTTAGCATTCTTTCTCCAAACAGAACTCTGCCAAATACAGAAAGTGCTGGATGCTTTTGAGATATTCTTTTAGTATTTGGTTTATCTTTTATCAAATACTACTCATTAAAATATCTTTAAGCAAAACATCCAGAACTTTTACTATAAAAAAAAAATCATCATTTGAAGGAACCACACATAGACACGGTGCAACATCTAGTACTAACAACTTTGACTGCAATAATCATGTGCTTCCTTTAAATGATGTTTAGAGAACCACTTACACAATGACATCCATCATGTGGCTTTGAGAGGTTTGGAGATGTCCTAGTGATCAGAATGTGTATATATATTTGTATAAAAAATAATAAAAGGAAAAAAATACAAATAACAAAAACAGGGACAAAAAGTTCGGGAAAACAACAACAAGGTAAATCAACATTTGTTTTTGCATCCAACAGGTAGTCCACTGCCAAACCTCAAGCCAATGGGACAGTGAATGCCATGGCTAATGCACCGTCTCACCTTTGTATCGGACAGGAATCGTCCCATCTAGGTTCAACAACTCTTGGTCGCTGCCATCATTAAAAACTAAAAAATAGAGGTAAAAATGGATAACATCTATTTTCCACCAATTCTCTGAATGAACTTAATGAATTAAATCACTAAAAGGAATCATAATAAGAGTACTAAAACCATATAAGGTAATGATAGTTAGTTAACATTTAAAAGAATAATTCAAGCAAACAACCAAAAACTAATGAAGATTCAAATTTATGCAAAATCATAAATTCATAAGTAGATCATGTTTATTATTTTTTACTTTCTTCAGTAACTTCAGTAATTTCTAACAGAAATCAAATAAAAATGACGAGACTTTTAAACTTCATCAAATCAGGGGAAAAACTTTAAACAAATAGTGAAATGTAAAACAGTTGTAATATGCATCAGCTAGGGTCTTTTCTGAAAATCTAATCCTATAAGCAAATACGGGATTTCAAAATGACATAAATCACATTTTACAGTATTTCATAGTAAACCTTAAGTTAAAAATATAAGTCTGCATTGCAGCATAGATACAGAGGCATCAAAATAAGAAGTCATTCCAAATATTTTTAAAATTATCAACAGTAACTTTTTTTTTTTTCTTTTTTTTTTTTTAGTAAAGAAATCATGGGAAAGAATAACATTACCTCTTTATTTCATCTGCGGTCCTACAAAGCTGGAAAAAATCTTACCTATTTTCATATCCACTGATATCATTTATACTATATGTGCCAAATTCTTTTCATACTAAAATCAAAAATAAATCTTTTCTTTACTGTCTTTACTCAAATACATACGCAAAAAAACAAAAAAAAACAAAAATGGACAATGTGCTTGTTTACATTATATTTAATTTGCATTATGGAAAACACTTCTATATTTAACTGTACATATTTATATATAAAACATAAAGTACCAAATTACTTACCAAATTTATCTAACTTTGGTCCTAGCCCACGGTAATGTTGGAGTGCTGTCAAAACATCACGTTTAGTCTTCTCCACATTCACATACTGGAAAAAAATAAAATTTATAATCTATCATATAATGCAAACATTCTATATAAAATGATGGGTAATGATGTGGCAAAACAATACTAGTAAGATAAATTGATATATTTATTGTAACTTTCTTTTTTTATAAACTAACCAAAAATTGTATAATAATAATTAAAAAAATGAATAAATTAAAAAAATAATAAAAAATAAAAAAGAACCTTCTGCAATCATATCCGAGATAGTAAATTTTGTCCGGATGACGTGATCATCACGTCATGAGCATTTAAGCTGAAGGGCAGGCTGATGGAAAAGACTCATCATGAGTGTACAAACATCTTAAACAGTGATTAGACTCATTTGGCTTTTAGGAAGAGGCTTTTGTATTATTTTCATCAATAAACAAGTGAGGAATGTACTGCCAGTGAGTCATGACTACCTGTGGCTGGTAGTGTAAATTGTATAACAGAAAATAGCTTATTTAAAAAAATAAAAAATAAACTACACATGCATGCACATACACACACATACACACACACACAAGAATTTTTTTTTTTTACTTATTATCATCATTCTTGTTTTGAGTTATGGACTATCAAATATCAAATATGGGCATTAGAAAATGGCAAATAATATTCTGCTTGTTCGTCTATTACTGAAAATTCAGCAAATATTTAAAAGACACACATTTCACACCAGAAAGATATGAGCTCTATCTTTTCAGAAAATACATAGTGGATGTTTCTGGCCTCTGCTAGGCTGCAGAAATCACTTGATACTGCATTAGGTTCATTCTGGCCTTTATCTTCTAAATCTTCTTTTACAGACTATGGAAAGTTTCCAAAGAATTATAGTCATAGTTTGAAAGTGGGGGTATTCTAAACATTTCCCTCTGTCATTTGACAGTAAATTTAGGAAGCTTTTTTCAGCATTGTTTGATGTTTTTCTGCAGGAAATCCAATGATTTCTTCAATTTTCCGTGTTGT
>NC_091550.1:20102966-20105466 GCF_042767895.1 Penaeus vannamei | reverse complement strand
CCAAGGGTACTGACTTTTCAGACAAAACAATGAATAGCTTCATTACTGCATGGGTTTCACCGCCTGTTTCAGCAGCAGCTTCAGGGCCAACTTCAGCATCTGCTGTAGCCTCAGGACCTGCTTCAGTATCAATATCAACACCTGGTTCAAAGCCAGCTCTACAGCCAGTGCCGGTTGCTCTCCACATGAGAATAATCTTCTACAATATTGCTACAGAACACTGATTAGTTGATGCATAAGATACAGCAAAATATTACTCATCAGCCACAACCTTTATAAAAACCTGACAATCATAAACCGACAACTGATGGTTCGAAATGACACACTGTATCGGTATTACCTGTAACAATAACAGTATTAAGAAACATTGGTCACGTTTTCCTATGATTACTAATATATATTCATTTTTTATTTTATTAACAGCTGAATAAGTTACCAAGATGGCTTTCTGAGAGGGGTGTTAACTGATCTCTGAAATATTTCAAATCAAATTACACCAAGAAGGCTAGAGCCACTTATTTTATTAGATTTACCTACGTGACTGTAATACATAAATGTTACTAGTTTATCTTTTACTTTCACCTCATAGAAAACGAGATCTGCTCTGAAAACATGTTTGCGCCAAGGTTTAGAGAACATTTATTTGTGTTTTCAGGTCTGTAGGGCACATGAAACGAATTCTATATGATGTATCATTGGGATTGCACATATATTCAACAGATGTTCATTAATTGTAGTTATCTAATCAGATAACTACAGTTAATGAACATCTGTTCATACAGAAATATTCCGAGAAGGAATTAATTCAAATCATATTGAATCTTGCTCTGTCTGCATCCAGTAGATTATAATTGAACATCCTTAGTGGTATATTATCGTCTATGATATACGAATCCCAGGGTTTGTAAATGATGTAAGAAATCACAAAAGGTAATGAACAATCGATCTATCATTAACGCTTTAAGGAAAACAAGAATATGCACCATTGTAATTTTGTAAAAAAAAAAAAAAAAAAAAGGTCTTGAAGAAATAAATGTTTCATTTCAAAATAACAGGTTGAGAGGTTCAGACGAAGTGAAGAGTGTTACCTTATAGACCAAATGCACAAAGTTTGTAATTAGCATTCTTGTGGTATTGCAGTTGTTGAGATGAGCAATACTTTGGACCTTTTAAAGAAATGTAACTCTATATGACATATTCATTTTCCATGCTTAACTGAAAAATACCATTTCCCTCTCACAACAATTGCTCCATGTTGTACTACTTCTAGATAATTGATAATCTGAGTGAAGACGTTAATTAGATGCAACACACGATAATCCAACAAGAGCACAGATGAAGATTACGTAAAACATTCTCGCATATTTAATACTCTCTCCATGATCTCTACCCACATGGGAGCAAAGGAGCTTAACACTCTCCTCGTTTCAATCCTTAAGTGTTCAACCAAAAACCTTTACTTTATGCCCGGTAGAATTATTTGTTATTTAGCATATTTACGTAGTAACTCAGCCGTAGAAATCATGTCTCTATCTTACATTTTGTTCAATGAAGCCTTCGTGTAGTATCTAAGGCCCACATGATATGAAGGCTATATGATCAACAAGGTATAATTTGACTTTTTTCATGGCACTAACCAGTCATTCGTTTCATGTGTATCATCCATTGACGTCACGACCTTCCTTTGCCAGACACTTCCCTGGTAAAATTTATGAGCATCAAGTATATGAATATATGTAAACATCGCTTAGGCCTAAACGTATGGTGTTTAGAGACCTTCGGTTTTGAAATGCATTTGAAACGCCAGTGATCCCGATGATTATCTCTGGTGTGAATTAATTAAGGTCACTGAGGGCCCTATTTATATCATCAAGTCGGTTACACTTTGATCCGAGGGGCATTTTCGACTGCTTTTTAGGTAGTACTTTAACTAACTCGCTGAACCCGGAAATAAAGGTAAGTGTAGACTAAAAGAAAACAGATGAAATTAAATTATTCATAGTGTTAAGTTGCTAAAAAATAATTGTACTAATTTGCCATCACATTGATAATATATTACAACACATATCTGCAAGACACAGAGGTATAGAGAGTAGTTCCTTGTTTTGGAATCTATTTTTGAACTGCCCGAATATTGACTTCGTTGGTCTGAAAAAAACTGAAACTGAAATATATAACATCGCGAAAATACTATGTATATTTTACCAAAGTACAAAGAAGCATGGGGCCCGCTAATACTTATCTATCCGTTTACTTATCGAGAAGGACGCCCCCGAAAGGATGGTTGGCGATGAGTGGCTGAAGGCACTGAAGGCTTATCGGAATAACATCATTCTACTTCCACAAGCTGCCTTACCCGCCTGTCCGTTATCAATCCGACGGCCTTACCGACTCGTCAATTCCCAATTAATCAAAGTCATCAACCTGCTATCAAGCATCATCAGCCTCTCAGTTATCAATTAATCATCACCATCATCTTGTCATCAGTCATCACCAACCT
>NC_091550.1:20097966-20100466 GCF_042767895.1 Penaeus vannamei | reverse complement strand
AGCACAGAGTGAAGCTTATGGACGGGAAAGCCTTAAGGAACCCCATAGGTGGATGATGGGTCCCACAGCCTGATGCCCCTTTTATATGGAGCAGCGTCGGCGGGGGTGGCAGAGGTGACGTCCACCAAGAGTGATTTCCTGAGGCTAAACCTCAGGCGGGAAGCCAGGGTGGGAGCTTGGAACATTCGTTCTTTGTGTCAGGATGATCGATTGTCTCTGCTGTTGAGGGAACTGGGGAGGCTGATAGTGGAAGTGGCTGCTCTCTCAGGTATATGCGGCATACCAGCTGAACTATTAAAAGCTGGTGATGGACCCAGGGCACGGGGGTTGCATGCTGTCTTGGCTGCCATCTGGAGGTCCTGTACCGTTTCCTCTGACCTGTTGAGGGGTGTGGTCATCCCCCTCTGGAAAGGGAAGGGGCCGATGGGACTGCAGAAACCCCCGAGGCATCACAGTGCTCAGTATACCAGGCAAGGTTGTTGCCCACATCCTTCTGAGACGTAACAGAGACCACCTATTGAGGCATCAGAGGTCGGATTCACTCCTGCTGTCCACAATAGACCGTATCCTTGCGCTTTCAGTCATTGTAAAGCATCATTGTGAGTTCAGGCGTGGGCTGCTTGCAGCCTACAGCAACCTCAAGAAGGCATTCAATATGCATCGGGAATCACTGGGAAATCTTGAGACTGAGAGGAATTCAAACAAGGATTATTGGACTAATAGCAAGTCTGTATACTGGTACTGAAAGTGCTGTAAAGTGTGGTGGGGGCCTGTCGAGCTTCTTTCCTGTTAGTTAAGGAGTGAGGCAAGGCTGTGTCCTTGCACCAACACTTTTCAGCACGCATGGACCTTGGCTTTGTTGATGTTGCTATTCTATCTGAGTCTTTGGAATCCTTAGTGGTGGCTCTTGATGCATTTAGTAATGAAGCGATGCCCTGGGGTCTAGAGGTCTCCCAAACTAAACTGGGGACTTGCTAAGAGAACCTGTTCAGTCAGTACGTGCTTGTGGCGTGGACATTGAAGTCACAGAGAGCTTTACATGCCTTGGTAGTGTAGTTCATAACTCTGGGCTGTCAGACCAGGAAGTCAGCAGACTCTCTCGACAAGAGTATTTGGAGATGCCGGTATCTGTGCAGAAGGACCAAGCTATTATTATTATTATTATTATTATTATTATTATATTAAGCTATATAATGAGCCACATTATTAGCTGACGTTTTAAATTTATCAAGAGTCGAAGAAGTTACAGTCTCTGAAGGCAATCTATTCCAAAGTCTACAAATAGCAGTAAAAAAGCATCTAGAAAACTGACTTGTAGACGATCGACTTACATCAAATGTCATTGAATTGACGGTCATAGAACTTCTGGTAATTCTTGCAGGTTGATAGAATTCAGGTAAAAATTTATAGAGGGGATATGAATTATTGGGTACAATCTTGTATAAAACTGAAAGAGCCCCAATAACTCTACGATGTCCAATGTCCAAATTTAAATCAGACAGGAGAATTTTAATGGAATTAAAAGAACGATCAAGCAGTCTTCAGTGTATGTCTGCAGCAGATAACTACACAGAAGAACAATACTCAAAATGAGGTAGAATAAAAGAAAAGAAGCACCTGCGTGTAATGTTGTCATCTTCGTAGATTTTCTTGCACTTGCGAATGATGTCTAACTTTGATGAAATTGCCTGGGCCATATTCCTAATATGCAATTCAAATGTAAGCTTTGAATCAAAGGTTACACCTAAAAGCTTCAAGTTATCCATAGAAGTGATTAAGACTCCATTAATCAGCAGACTTGGATGCTGGGGCAACTACGTCCGAGACCGACTCACAATCATTTCTTTAGACAGTAGGATTTAATTTCATACCCCACCGAGAGCACCACGATTGAATCATCATCAGGTCTACAGTGAGACTGTCAGCTACTATTTGCCTAGTTGCCGGAGAAGGAATATCAGCATAGAGAGAAGTATCATCAGCATATGCCAACATTTTATTAGTAATGCCAGACCACATATCGCTTGTATACAAGATAAAGAGCAAAGGGCCAAGAACACTACCCTGAGGAACCCCAGAAGATACATGAGAATACGAGCTAAAACTACCATCAACATGAACACGCTGCTGCCTACCAGTTAAAAATTCAGTTAAAATACTTAAAACTTTACCACCTACACCAAAAGACTGTAACTTAAAAATTAAACCCTTGTGATTAACAATGTCAAAAGCTGCACTAAAATCCAGCGAGACGTCTTGACTCATGACCCATATTTAAAGCAGACTGCATTTCATGCACTAACATAAGCAGTGCATCATTGCAGCAGTCCCTTTCTAAAACCAAACCGAGTCTCTGGAAGAAACGGTCTCAAATGTACAGAAAGATGTTTGACCAGCAAACATTCAAAAACCTTGGATAAAATTGGTGTAATTGAAATGGGCCTATATTCAGTAGGTGAAGACTGTAGTGGGCCCTTGGGAATAGGGGTAACATTACCAA
>NC_091550.1:20058454-20074966 GCF_042767895.1 Penaeus vannamei | reverse complement strand
GATCTCGGTGCCGATGATCTCGGTGCCGATGATCTCGGTGCCGATGATCTCGGTGCCGATGATCTCGGTGCCGATGATCTCGGTGCCGATGATCTCGGTGCCGATGATCTCGGTGCCGATGATCTCGGTGCCGATGATCTCGGTGCCGATGATCTCGGTGCCGATGATCTCGGTGCCGATGATCTCGGTGCCGATGATCTCGGTGCCGATGATCTCGGTGCCGATGATCTCGGTGCCGATGATCTCGGTGCCGATGATCTCGGTGCCGATGATCTCGGTGCCGATGATCTCGGTGCCGATGATCTCGGTGCCGATAATCTCGGTGCCGATGATCTCGGTGGCTATGATCTCGGTGCCGATGATCTCGGTGCCGATGATCTCGGTGCCGATAATCTCGGTGCCGATGATCTCGGTGCCGATAATCTCGGTGCCGATGATCTCGGTGCCGATGATCTCGGTGCCGATAATCTCGGTGCCGATAATCTCGGTGCCGATAATCTCGGTGCCGATGATCTCGGTGCCGATAATCTCGGTGCCGATGATCTCGGTGCCGATGATCTCGGTGCCGATAATCTCGGTGCCGATGATCTCGGTGGCTATGATCTCGGTGCCGATGATCTCGGTGCCGATGATCTCGGTGCCGATAATCTCGGTGCCGATGATCTCGGTGCCGATAATCTCGGTGCCGATGATCTCGGTGCCGATGATCTCGGTGCCGATAATCTCGGTGCCGATAATCTCGGTGCCGATAATCTCGGTGCCGATGATCTCGGTGCCGATAATCTCGGTGCCGATGATCTCGGTGCCGATGATCTCGGTGCCGATGATCTCGGTGCCGATAATCTCGGTGCCGATGATCTCGGTGGCTATGATCTCGGTGCCGATGATCTCGGTGCCGATGATCTCGGTGCCGATAATCTCGGTGCCGATGATCTCGGTGCCGATGATCTCGGTGCCGATGATCTCGGTGCCGATGATCTCGGTGCCGATGATCTCGGTGGCTATGATCTCGGTGCCGATAATCTCGGTGACGATAATCTCGGTGCCGATGATCTCGGTGCCGATGATCTCGGTGGCTATGATCTCGGTGCCGATAATCTCGGTGCCGATGATCTCGGTGCCGATAATCTCGGTGCCGATGATCTCGGTGCCGATGATCTCGGTGGCTATGATCTCGGTGCCGATGATCTCGGTGCCGATGATCTCGGTGCCGATGATCTCGGTGCCGATAATCTCGGTGCCGATGATCTCGGTGCCGATGATCTCGGTGCCGATGATCTCGGTGCCGATGATCTCGGTGCCGATGATCTCGGTGCCGATGATCTCGGTGCCGATGATCTCGGTGGCTATGATCTCGGTGCCGATGATCTCGGTGCCGATGATCTCGGTGCCGATAATCTCGGTGCCGATGATCTCGGTGCCGATGATCTCGGTGCCGATGATCTCGGTGCCGATGATCTCGGTGCCGATAATCTCGGTGCCGATGATCTCGGTGCCGATGATCTCGGTGCCGATGATCTCGGTGCCGATAATCTCGGTGCCGATAATCTCGGTGCCGATGATCTCGGTGCCGATGATCTCGGTGCCGATGATCTCGGTGCCGATGATCTCGGTGCCGATGATCTCGGTGCCGATGATCTCGGTGCCGATGATCTCGGTGCCGATGATCTCGGTGCCGATAATCTTGGTGCCGATGATCTCGGTGCCGATGATCTCGTTGCCGATGATCTCGGTGCCGATGATCTCGGTGCCGATGATCTCGGTGCCGATGATCTCGGTGCCGATGATCTCGGTGCCGATGATCTCGGTGCCGATGATCTCGGTGCCGATGATCTCGGTGCCGATAATCTCGGTGCCGATGATCTCGGTGACGATAATCTCGGTGCCGATGATCTCGGTGCCGATGATCTCGGTGCCGATGATCTCGGTGCCGATGATCTCGGTGCCGATGATCTCGGTGGCTATTATCTCGGTGCCGATGATCTCGGTGACGATAATCTCGGTGACGATAATCTCGGTGCCGATGATCTCGGTGCCGATAATCTCGGTGCCGATGATCTCGGTGCCGATAATCTCGGTGCCGATGATCTCGGTGCCGATGATCTCGGTGCCGATAATCTCGGTGCCGATGATCTCGGTGCCGATAATCTCGGTGCCGATGATCTCGGTGCCGATGATCTCGGTGCCGATGATCTCGGTGCCGATAATCTCGGTGCCGATGATCTCGGTGGCTATGATCTCGGTGCCGATGATCTCGGTGCCGATGATCTCGGTGCCGATAATCTCGGTGCCGATGATCTCGGTGCCGATGATCTCGGTGCCGATGATCTCGGTGCCGATGATCTCGGTGCCGATGATCTCGGTGCCGATAATCTCGGTGCCGATGATCTCGGTGCCGATGATCTCGGTGCCGATGATCTCGGTGGCTATGATCTCGGTGGCTATGATCTCGGTGCCGATGATCTCGGTGCCGATAATCTCGGTGCCGATGATCTCGGTGCCGATGATCTCGGTGCCGATAATCTCGGTGCCGATGATCTCGGTGCCGATGATCTCGGTGCCGATAATCTCGGTGCCGATAATCTCGGTGCCGATGATCTCGGTGCCGATGATCTCGGTGCCGATAATCTCGGTGCCGATGATCTCGGTGCCGATAATCTCGGTGCCGATGATCTCGGTGCCGATAATCTCGGTGCCGATAATCTCGGTGCCGATGATCTCGGTGCCGATGATCTCGGTGCCGATAATCTCGGTGCCGATGATCTCGGTGCCGATAATCTCGGTGCCGATGATCTCGGTGCCGATAATCTCGGTGGCTATGATCTCGGTGCCGATGATCTCGGTGCCGATGATCTCGGTGCCGATAATCTCGGTGCCGATGATCTCGGTGCCGATGATCTCGGTGACGATAATCTCGGTGCTGATAATCTCGTTGCCGATGATCTCGGTGCCGATGATCTCGGTGTCGATAATCTCGGTGCTGATAATCTCGTTGCCGATGATCTCGGTGCCGATGATCTCGGTGCTGATAATCTCGTTGCCGATGATCTCGGTGCCGATGATCTCGGTGTCGATAATCTCGGTGCCGATAATCTCGTTGCCGATGATCTCGGTGCCGATGATCTCGGTGTCTATTATCTCGGTGCCGACAATCTCGGTGCCGATGATCTCGGTGACGATAATCTCGGTGCTGATAATCTCGTTGCCGATGATCTCGGTGCCGATGATCTCGGTGCTGATAATCTCGTTGCCGATGATCTCGGTGCCGATGATCTCGGTGTCGATAATCTCGGTGCCGATGATCTCGGTGCCGATAATCTCGGTGCCGATGATCTCGGTGCCGATGATCTCGGTGCCGATGATCTCGGTGCCGATAATCTCGGTGCCGATGATCTCGGTGCCGATGATCTCGGTGCCGATAATCTCGGTGACGATAATCTCGGTGCCGATGATCTCGGTGCCGATGATCTCGGTGCCGATGATCTCGGTGCCGATGATCTCGGTGCCGATGATCTCGGTGCCGATGATCTCGGTGACGATAATCTCGGTGCCGATGATCTCGGTGCCGATGATCTCGGTGCCGATGATCTCGGTGCCGATGATCTCGGTGCCGATGATCTCGGTGCCGATGATCTCGGTGCCGATGATCTCGGTGCCGATGATCTCGGTGGCTATGATCTCGGTGCCGATGATCTCGGTGCCGATAATCTCGGTGCCGATGATCTCGGTGCCGATGATCTCGGTGCCGATGATCTCGGTGGCTATGATCTCGGTGCCGATGATCTCGGTGCCGATAATCTCGGTGCCGATGATCTCGGTGCCGATAATCTCGGTGCCGATGATCTCGGTGCCGATGATCTCGGTGACGATAATCTCGGTGCCGATGATCTCGGTGCCGATGATCTCGGTGCCGATGATCTCGGTGCCGATGATCTCGGTGCCGATGATCTCGGTGCCGATGATCTCGGTGCCGATGATCTCGGATCCGATGATCTCGGTGCCGATGATCTCGGTGCTGATAATCTCGGTGCCGATGATCTCGGTGCTGATAATCTCGGTGCCGATGATCTCGGTGCCGATGATCTCGGTGTCTATTATCTCGGTGCCGACAATCTCGGTGCCGATGATCTCGGTGCCGATAATCTCGGTGCCGATGATCTCGGTGCCGATGATCTCGGTGACGATAATCTCGGTGCTGATAATCTCGGTGCCGATGATCTCGGTGCCGATGATCTCGGTGCCGATGATCTCGGTGCCGATGATCTCGGTGCCGATGATCTCGGTGCCGATGATCTCGGTGCCGATGATCTCGGTGCCGATGATCTCGGTGCCGATGATCTCGGTGCCGATAATCTCGGTGCCGATGATCTCGGTGCCGATGATCTCGGTGACGATAATCTCGGTGCCGATGATCTCGGTGCCGATGATCTCGGTGCCGATGATCTCGGTGCCGATAATCTCGGTGACGATAATCTCGGTGCTGATAATCTCGGTGCCGATGATCTCGGTGCCGATGATCTCGGTGCCGATGATCTCGGTGCCGATGATCTCGGTGTCTATTATCTCGGTGACGATAATCTCGGTGCCGATAATCTCGGTGCCGATGATCTCGGTGCCGATGATCTCGGTGACGATAATCTCGGTGCTGATAATCTCGTTGCCGATGATCTCGGTGCCGATGATCTCGGTGCCGATAATCTCGGTGCCGATAATCTCGGTGCCGATGATCTCGGTGCCGATGATCTCGGTGACGATAATCTCGGTGCTGATAATCTCGTTGCCGATGATCTCGGTGCCGATGATCTCGGTGCCGATGATCTCGTTGCCGATGATCTCGGTGCCGATGATCTCGGTGCCGATGATCTCGGTGCCGATGATCTCGGTGCCGATGATCTCGGTGCCGATGATCTCGGTGCCGATGATCTCGGTGACGATAATCTCGGTGCTGATAATCTCGTTGCCGATGATCTCGGTGCCGATGATCTCGGTGCCGATGATCTCGGTGCCGATAATCTCGGTGCCGATGATCTCGGTGCCGATGATCTCGGTGACGATAATCTCGGTGCTGATAATCTCGTTGCCGATGATCTCGGTGCCGATGATCTCGGTGCCGATGATCTCGGTGCCGATGATCTCGGTGCCGATGATCTCGGTGCCGATGATCTCGGTGCCGATGATCTCGTTGCCGATGATCTCGGTGCCGATAATCTCGGTGTCGATGATCTCGGTGCCGATGATCTCGGTGACGATAATCTCGGTGACGATAATCTCGGTGCCGATGATCTCGGTGCCGATGATCTCGGTGCCGATGATCTCGGTGGCTATGATCTCGGTGGCTATGATCTCGGTGCCGATGATCTCGGTGCCGACAATCTCGGTGCCGATGATCTCGGTGCCGATGATCTCGGTGCCGATAATCTCGGTGCCGATGATCTCGGTGCCGATGATCTCGGTGCCGACAATCTCGGTGCCGATGATCTCGGTGCCGATGATCTCGGTGCCGATGATCTCGGTGCCGATGATCTCGGTGCCGATGATCTCGGTGGCTATGATCTCGGTGCCGATGATCTCGGTGCCGATGATCTCGGTGCCGATGATCTCGGTGCCGATGATCTCGGTGGCTATGATCTCGGTGGCTATGATCTCGGTGGCTATGATCTCGGTGCCGATGATCTCGGTGGCTATGATCTCGGTGGCTATGATCTCGGTGGCTATGATCTCGGTGCCGATGATCTCGGTGCCGATGATCTCGGTGCCGATGATCTCGGTGCCGATGATCTCGGTGCCGATAATCTCGGTGCCGATGATCTCGGTGGCTATGATCTCGGTGGCTATGATCTCGGTGCCGATGATCTCGGTGCCGATGATCTCGGTGGCTATGATCTCGGTGCCGATGATCTCGGTGCCGATGATCTCGGTGCCGATGATCTCGGTGGCTATGATCTCGGTGGCTATGATCTCGGTGGCTATGATCTCGGTGCCGATGATCTCGGTGGCTATGATCTCGGTGGCTATGATCTCGGTGCCGATGATCTCGGTGACGATAATCTCGGTGCCGATGATCTCGGTGCCGATGATCTCGGTGCCGATGATCTCGGTGGCTATGATCTCGGTGGCTATGATCTCGGTGGCTATGATCTCGGTGCCGATGATCTCGGTGCCGATGATCTCGGTGCCGATGATCTCGGTGCCGATAATCTCGGTGCCGATGATCTCGGTGCCGATGATCTCGGTGCCGATGATCTCGGTGCCGATGATCTCGGTGCCGATGATCTCGGTGGCTATGATCTCGGTGGCTATGATCTCGGTGACGATAATCTCGGTGCCGATGATCTCGGTGCCGATGATCTCGGTGCCGATGATCTCGGTGCCGATAATCTCGGTGCCGATGATCTCGGTGCCGATGATCTCGGTGCCGATGATCTCGGTGCCGATGATCTCGGTGCCGATGATCTCGGTGGCTATGATCTCGGTGGCTATGATCTCGGTGACGATAATCTCGGTGCCGATGATCTCGGTGCCGATGATCTCGGTGCCGATGATCTCGGTGCCGATAATCTCGGTGCCGATGATCTCGGTGCCGATGATCTCGGTGCCGATGATCTCGGTGCCGATGATCTCGGTGCCGATGATCTCGGTGGCTATGATCTCGGTGGCTATGATCTCGGTGACGATAATCTCGGTGCCGATGATCTCGGTGCCGATGATCTCGGTGCCGATGATCTCGGTGCCGATGATCTCGGTGGCTATGATCTCGATGGCTATGATCTCGGTGCCGATGATCTCGGTGCCGATGATCTCGGTGCCGATAATCTCGGTGCCGATGATCTCGGTGCCGATGATCTCGGTGCCGACAATCTCGGTGCCGATGATCTCGGTGCCGATGATCTCGGTGCCGATGATCTCGGTGCCGATGATCTCGGTGACGATGATCTCTGTGGCTATGATCTCTGTGGCTATGATCTCGGAGGCTATGATCTCGGTGGCTATGATCTCTGTGCCGATGATCTCGGTGCCGATAATCTCGGTGCTGATAATCTCGGTGCCGATGATCTCGGTGCCGATGATCTCGGTGCCGATAATCTCGGTGCCGATAATCTCGGTGCCGATGATCTCGGTGCCGATGATCTCGGTGCCGATGATCTCGGTGCCGATGATCTCGGTGCCGATGATCTCGGTGCCGATAATCTCGGTGCCGATGATCTCGGTGCCGATGATCTCGGTGCCGATGATCTCGGTGCCGATGATCTCTGTGGCTATGATCTCGGTGCCGATGATCTCTGTGGCTATGATCTCGGTGCCGATAATCTCGGTGCCGATGATCTCGGTGCCGATGATCTCTGTGGCTATGATCTCGGTGCCGATGATCTCTGTGGCTATGATCTCGGTGCCGATGATCTCGGTGCCGATGATCTCGGTGCCGATGATCTCGGTGCCGATGATCTCTGTGGCTATGATCTCGGTGCCGATGATCTCGGTGCCGATAATCTCGGTGCCGATGATCTCGGTGCCGATGATCTCGGTGCCGATGATCTCGGTGCCGATGATCTCGGTGCCGATGATCTCGGTGCCGATAATCTCTGTGGCTATGATCTCGGTGCCGATAATCTCTGTGGCTATGATCTCGGTGCCGATGATCTCGGTGCCGATAATCTCTGTGGCTATGATCTCGGTGCCGATAATCTCTGTGGCTATGATCTCGGTGCCGATGATCTCGGTGACGATAATCTCGGTGCCGATGATCTCGGTGCCGATGATCTCGGTGCCGATGATCTCGGTGCCGATGATCTCGGTGACGATGATCTCGGTGCCGATGATCTCGGTGCCGATGATCTCGGTGCCGATGATCTCGGTGCCGATAATCTCGGTGCCGATGATCTCGGTGCCGATGATCTCGGTGCCGATGATCTCGGTGCCGATGATCTCGGTGCCGATAATCTCGGTGCCGATGATCTCGGTGCCGATGATCTCGGTGCCGATGATCTCGGTGCCGATGATCTCGGTGCCGATGATCTCGGTGCCGATGATCTCGGTGGCTATGATCTCGGTGACGATGATCTCGGTGCCGACAATCTCGGTGCCGATGATCTCGGTGCCGATGATCTCGGTGGCTATGATCTCGGTGGCTATGATCTCGGTGCCGATAATCTCGGTGCCGATGATCTCGGTGCCGATGATCTCGGTGCCGATGATCTCGGTGCCGATGATCTCGGTGCCGATGATCTCGGTGCCGATAATCTCGGTGCCGATGATCTCGGTGCCGATGATCTCGGTGCCGATGATCTCGGTGCCGATGATCTCGGTGCCGATGATCTCGGTGCCGATAATCTCGGTGCCGATGATCTCGGTGCCGATGATCTCGGTGCCGATGATCTCGGGGCCGATAATCTCTGTGGCTATGATCTCGGTGCCGATGATCTCGGTGCCGATGATCTCGGTGCCGATGATCTCGGGGCCGATAATCTCTGTGGCTATGATCTCGGTGCCGATGATCTCGGTGCCGATGATCTCGGTGCCGATGATCTCGGTGCCGATGATCTCGGTGCCGATGATCTCGGTGGCTATGATCTCGGTGGCTATGATCTCGGTGCCGATAATCTCGGTGCCGATGATCTCGGTGCCGATGATCTCGGTGCCGATGATCTCGGTGCCGATGATCTCGGTGCCGATGATCTCGGTGCCGATGATCTCGGTGCCGATGATCTCGGTGCCGATGATCTCGGTGCCGATGATCTCAGTACCGATGATCTCGGTGCCGATGATCTCGGTGCCGATGATCTCGGTGCCGATAATCTCGGTGCCGATGATCTCGGTGCCGATGATCTCGATGCCGATGATCTCGGTGCCGATAATCTCTGGCTATGATCTCGGTGCCGATGATCTCGGTGCCGATGATCTCGGTGCCGATGATCTCGGTACCGATGATCTCGGTGCCGATGATCTCGGTGCCGATGATCTCGGTGCCGATGATCTCGGTGCCGATGATCTCGGTGCCGATGATCTCGGTGACAATAATCTCGGTGCCGATGATCTCGGTGCCGATGATCTCGGTGCCGATGATCTCGGTGCCGATGATCTCGGTGCCGATAATCTCGGTGCCGATAATCTCGGTGCCGATGATCTCGGTGCCGATGATCTCGGTGCCGATGATCTCGGTGCCGATGATCTCGGTGGCTATGATCTCGGTGCCGATGATCTCGGTGCCGATGATCTCGGTGCCGATGATCTCGGTGGCTATGATCTCGGTGCCGATGATCTCGGTGCCGATGATCTCGGTGGCTATGATCTCGGTGCCGATGATCTCGGTGGCTATGATCTCGGTGCCGATGATCTCGGTGCCGATGATCTCGGTGCCGATGATCTCGGTGGCTATGATCTCGGTGGCTATGATCTCGGTGCCGATGATCTCGGTGCCGATGATCTCGGTGCCGATGATCTCGGTGCCGATGATCTCGGTGCCGATGATCTCGGTGCCGATGATCTCGGTGCCGATGATCTCGGTGCCGATAATCTCGGTGCCGATGATCTCGGTGCCGATGATCTCGGTGCCGATGATCTCGGTGCCGATAATCTCTGTGGCTATGATCTCGGTGCCGATGATCTCGGTGCCGATAATCTCGGTGCCGATGATCTCGGTGCCGATGATCTCGGTGCCGATGATCTCGGTGGCTATGATCTCGGTGGCTATGATCTCGGTGCCGATGATCTCGGTGCCGATGATCTCGGTGCCGATGATCTCGGTGCCGATGATCTCGGTGCCGATGATCTCGGTGCCGATAATCTCGGTGCCGATGATCTCGGTGCCGATGATCTCGTTGGCTATGATCTCGGTGCCGATGATCTCGTTGGCTATGATCTCGGTGCCGATGATCTCGGTGCCGATGATCTCGTTGGCTATGATCTCGGTGCCGATGATCTCGGTGTCGATGATCTCGGTGCCGATGATCTCGGTGACGATAATCTCGGTGACGATAATCTCGGTGCCGATGATCTCGGTGCCGATGATCTCGGTGCCGATGATCTCGGTGGCTATGATCTCGGTGGCTATGATCTCGGTGCCGATGATCTCGGTGCCGATAATCTCGGTGCCGATGATCTCGGTGCCGATGATCTCGGTGCCGATAATCTCGGTGCCGATGATCTCGGTGCCGATGATCTCGGTGCCGATAATCTCGGTGCCGATGATCTCGGTGCCGATGATCTCGGTGCCGATGATCTCGGTGCCGATGATCTCGGTGCCGATGATCTCGGTGGCTATGATCTCGGTGCCGATGATCTCGGTGCCGATGATCTCGGTGCCGATGATCTCGGTGCCGATGATCTCGGTGGCTATGATCTCGGTGGCTATGATCTCGGTGGCTATGATCTCGGTGCCGATGATCTCGGTGGCTATGATCTCGGTGGCTATGATCTCGGTGCCGATGATCTCGGTGACGATAATCTCGGTGCCGATGATCTCGGTGCCGATGATCTCGGTGCCGATGATCTCGGTGCCGATAATCTCGGTGCCGATGATCTCGGTGGCTATGATCTCGGTGGCTATGATCTCGGTGCCGATGATCTCGGTGCCGATGATCTCGGTGGCTATGATCTCGGTGCCGATGATCTCGGTGCCGATGATCTCGGTGCCGATGATCTCGGTGCCGATGATCTCGGTGGCTATGATCTCGGTGGCTATGATCTCGGTGGCTATGATCTCGGTGCCGATGATCTCGGTGGCTATGATCTCGGTGGCTATGATCTCGGTGCCGATGATCTCGGTGACGATAATCTCGGTGCCGATGATCTCGGTGCCGATGATCTCGGTGCCGATGATCTCGGTGGCTATGATCTCGGTGGCTATGATCTCGGTGGCTATGATCTCGGTGCCGATGATCTCGGTGCCGATGATCTCGGTGCCGATGATCTCGGTGCCGATAATCTCGGTGCCGATGATCTCGGTGCCGATGATCTCGGTGCCGATGATCTCGGTGCCGATGATCTCGGTGCCGATGATCTCGGTGGCTATGATCTCGGTGGCTATGATCTCGGTGACGATGATCTCGGTGCCGATGATCTCGGTGCCGATGATCTCGGTGCCGATGATCTCGGTGCCGATGATCTCGGTGGCTATGATCTCGGTGGCTATGATCTCGGTGGCTATGATCTCGGTGCCGATGATCTCGGTGCCGATGATCTCGGTGCCGATAATCTCGGTGCCGATGATCTCGGTGCCGATGATCTCGGTGCCGATAATCTCGGTGCCGATGATCTCGGTGCCGATGATCTCGGTGCCGATGATCTCGGTGCCGATGATCTCGGTGACGATAATCTCTGTGGCTATGATCTCGGTGCCGATGATCTCGGTGGCTATGATCTCGGTGGCTATGATCTCCGTGCCGATGATCTCGGTGCCGATGATCTCGGTGCCGATGATCTCGGTGCCGATGATCTCGGTGCCGATGATCTCGGTGACGATAATCTCGGTGCCGATAATCTCGGTGCCTATGATCTCGGTGCCGATGATCTCGGTGCCGATGATCTCGGTGCCGATGATCTTGGTGCCGATGATCTCGGTGCCGATAATCTCGGTGCCGATGATCTCGGGGCCGATGATCTCG
Source organism: Penaeus vannamei (assembly GCF_042767895.1). Lineage (NCBI taxonomy): Eukaryota > Metazoa > Arthropoda > Malacostraca > Decapoda > Penaeidae > Penaeus > Penaeus vannamei. The sequence continues at coordinate 20,063,366 of NC_091550.1, read as the reverse complement.
GTGCCGATAATCTCGGTGACGATAATCTCTGTGGCTATGATCTCGGTGCCGATAATCTCTGTGGCTATGATCTCGGTGCCGATAATCTCGGTGCCGATGATCTCGGTGCCGATAATCTCTGTGGCTATGATATCGGTGCCGATGATCTCTGTGGCTATGATCTCGGTGCCGATGATCTCGGTGCCGATAATCTCGGTGCCGATGATCTCGGTGCCGATGATCTCTGTGGCTATGATCTCGGTGCCGATGATCTCGGTGCCGATAATCTCGGTGCCTATGATCTCGGTGCCGATGATCTCGGTGCCGATGATCTCGGTGCCGATGATCTCGGGGCCGATGATCTCGGTGCCGATAATCTCTGTGGCTATGATCTCGGTGCCGATGATCTCTGTGGCTTTGATCTCGGTGCCGATGATCTCGGTGCCGATAATCTCTGTGGCTATGATCTCGGTGCCGATAATCTCTGTGGCTTTGATCTCGGTGCCGATGATCTCGGTGCCGATAATCTCGGTGCCGATGATCTCGGTGCCGATGAACTCGGTGCCGAAGATCTCGGTGCCGATGATCTCGGTGACGATGATCTCGGTGCCGATGATCTCGGTGCCGATGATCTCGGTGCCGATGATCTCGGTGCCGATGATCTCGGTGCCGATAATCTCGGTGCCGATGATCTCGGTGCCGATGATCTCGGTGCCGATGATCTCGGTGCCGATGATCTCGGTGCCGATAATCTCGGTGCCGATGATCTCGGTGCCGATGATCTCGGTGCCGATGATCTCGGTGCCGATGATCTCGGTGCCGATGATCTCGGTGCCGATGATCTCGGTGGCTATGATCTCGGTGACGATGATCTCGGTGCCGACAATCTCGGTGCCGATGATCTCGGTGCCGATGATCTCGGTGGCTATGATCTCGGTGGCTATGATCTCGGTGCCGATAATCTCGGTGCCGATGATCTCGGTGCCGATGATCTCGGTGCCGATGATCTCGGTGCCGATGATCTCGGTGCCGATGATCTCGGTGCCGATAATCTCGGTGCCGATGATCTCGGTGCCGATGATCTCGGTGCCGATGATCTCGGTGCCGATGATCTCGGTGCCGATGATCTCGGTGCCGATAATCTCGGTGCCGATGATCTCGGTGCCGATGATCTCGGTGCCGATGATCTCGGTGCCGATAATCTCTGTGGCTATGATCTCGGTGCCGATGATCTCGGTGCCGATGATCTCGGTGCCGATGATCTCGGTGCCGATAATCTCTGTGGCTATGATCTCGGTGCCGATGATCTCGGTGCCGACAATCTCGGTGCCGATGATCTCGGTGCCGATAATCTCGGTGCCGATGATCTCGGTGGCTATGATCTCGGTGGCTATGATCTCGGTGCCGATAATCTCGGTGCCGATGATCTCGGTGCCGATGATCTCGGTGCCGATGATCTCGGTGCCGATGATCTCGGTGCCGATGATCTCGGTGCCGATGATCTCGGTGCCGATGATCTCGGTGCCGATGATCTCGGTGCCGATGATCTCAGTACCGATGATCTCGGTGCCGATGATCTCGGTGCCGATGATCTCGGTGCCGATAATCTCGGTGCCGATGATCTCGGTGCCGATGATCTCGATGCCGATGATCTCGGTGCCGATAATATCTGGCTATGATCTCGGTGCCGATGATCTCGGTGCCGATGATCTCGGTGCCGATGATCTCGGTACCGATGATCTCGGTGCCGATGATCTCGGTGCCGATGATCTCGGTGCCGATGATCTCGGTGCCGATGATCTCGGTGCCGATGATCTCGGTGACGATAATCTCGGTGCCGATGATCTCGGTGCCGATAATCTCTGTGGCTATGATCTCGGTGCCGATGATCTCGGTGCCGATAATCTCGGTGCCGATAATCTCGGTGCCGATGATCTCGGTGCCGATGATCTCGGTGCCGATGATCTCGGTGCCGATGATCTCGGTGGCTATGATCTCGGTGCCGATGATCTCGGTGCCGATGATCTTGGTGCCGATGATCTCGGTGGCTATGATCTCGGTGCCGATGATCTTGGTGCCGATGATCTCGGTGGCTATGATCTCGGTGCCGATAATCTCTGTGGCTATGATCTCGGTGCCGATGATCTCGGTGCCGATGATCTCGGTGCCGATGATCTCGGTGGCTATGATCTCGGTGGCTATGATCTCGGTGCCGATGATCTCGGTGCCGATGATCTCGGTGCCGATGATCTCGGTGCCGATGATCTCGGTGCCGATGATCTCGGTGCCGATGATCTCGGTGCCGATGATCTCGGTGCCGATAATCTCGGTGCCGATGATCTCGGTGCCGATGATCTCGGTGCCGATGATCTCGGTGCCGATAATCTCTGTGGCTATGATCTCGGTGCCGATGATCTCGGTGCCGATAATCTCGGTGCCGATGATCTCGGTGCCGATGATCTCGGTGCCGATGATCTCGGTGGCTATGATCTCGGTGGCTATGATCTCGGTGCCGATGATCTCGGTGCCGATGATCTCGGTGCCGATGATCTCGGTGCCGATGATCTCGGTGCCGATGATCTCGGTGCCGATAATCTCGGTGCCGATGATCTCGGTGCCGATGATCTCGTTGGCTATGATCTCGGTGCCGATGATCTCGTTGGCTATGATCTCGGTGCCGATGATCTCGGTGCCGATGATCTCGTTGGCTATGATCTCGGTGCCGATGATCTCGGTGCCGATGATCTTGGTGCCGATGATCTCGGTGCCGATGATCTCGGTGCCGATGATCTTGGTGCCGATGATCTCGGTGCCGATGATCTCGGTGCCGATGATCTCGGTGGCTATGATCTCGGTGCCGATGATCTCGTTGGCTATGATCTCGGTGCCGATGATCTCGGTGCCGATGATCTCGGTGCCGATGATCTCGGTGCCGATGATCTCGGTGCCGATGATCTCGGTGGCTATGATCTCGGTGCCGATGATCTCGGTGGCTATGATCTCGGTGCCGATGATCTCGGTGCCGATGATCTCGGTGCCGATGATCTCGGTGCCGATGATCTCGGTGGCTATGATCTCGGTGCCGATGATCTCGTTGGCTATGATCTCGGTGCCGATGATCTCGGTGCCGATGATCTCGGTGCCGATGATCTCGGTGCCGATGATCTCGGTGCCGATGATCTCGTTGGCTATGATCTCGGTGCCGATGATCTCGGTGCCGATGATCTCGGTGCCGATGATCTCGGTGCCGATGATCTCGGTGCCGATGATCTCGGTGGCTATGATCTCGGTGCCGATGATCTCGTTGGCTATGATCTCGTTGGCTATGATCTCGGTGCCGATGATCTCGGTGCCGATGATCTCGGTGCCGATGATCTCGGTGCCGATGATCTTGGTGCCGATGATCTCGGTGGCTATGATCTCGGTGCCGATGATCTCGGTGCCGATGATCTCGTTGGCTATGATCTCGGTGCCGATGATCTCGTTGGCTATGATCTCGGTGCCGATGATCTTGGTGCCGATGATCTCGGTGCCGATGATCTCGGTGCCGATGATCTCGGTGGCTATGATCTCGGTGCCGATGATCTCGGTGCCGATGATCTCGGTGCCGATGATCTCGGTGCCGATGATCTCGGTGCCGATGATCTCGGTGCCGATGATCTCGGTGGCTATGATCTCGGTGCCGATGATCTCGGTGGCTATGATCTCGGTGCCGATGATCTCGGTGGCTATGATCTCGGTGCCGATGATCTCGGTGCCGATGATCTCGGTGCCGATGATCTCGGTGCCGATGATCTCGGTACCGATGATCTCGGTGCCGATGATCTTAGTGCCGATGATCTCGGTGCCGATAATCTCGGTGCCGATGATCTCGGTGCCGATAATCTCGGTGCCGATGATCTCGGTGCCGATGATCTCGGTGCCGATGGTCTCGGTGCCGATCATCTTGGTGACGATAATCTCGGTGCCGATGATCTCGGTGACGGTAATCTCGGTGCCGATGATCTCGGTGCCGATGATCTTGGTGCCGATGATCTCGGGGCCGATGATCTCGGTGCCGATGATCTCGGGGCTGATGATCTCGGTGCCGATGATCTCGGTGCCGATGATCTCGGTGCCGATGATCTCGGTGCCGATGATCTCGGTGGCTATGATCTCGGTGGCTATGATCTCGGTGCCGATAATCTCGGTGCCGATGATCTCGGATCCGATGATCTCCGTGCCGATAATCTCGGTGCCGATGATCTCGGATCCGATGATCTCGGTGACGATAATCTCGGTGGCTATGATCTCGGTGCCGATGATCTCGGTGCCGATGATCTCGGTGCCGATAATCTCGGTGCCGATGATCTCGGTGCCGATGATCTCGGTGCCGATAATCTCGGTGCCGATGATGTCGGTGCCGATGATCTCGTTGCCGATGATCTCGGTGCCGATGATCTCGGTGCCGATAATCTCGGTGCCGATGATGTCGGTGCCGATGATCTCGTTGCCGATGATCTCGGCGCCGATGATCTCGGTGACGATAATCTCGGTGCCGATGATGTCGGTGCCGATGATCTCGTTGCCGATGATCTCGGTGCCGATGATCTCGGTGCCGATGATCTCGGTGCCGATGATCTCGGTGCCGATAATCTCGGTGCCTATGATCTCGGTGCCGATGATCTCGGTGCCGATGATCTCGGTGCCGATGATCTCGGTGCCGATGATCTCGGTGCCGATGATCTCGGTGCCGATGATCTCGGTGCCGATGATCTCGTTGCCGATGATCTCGGTGCCGATAATCTCGGTGCCGATAATCTCGGTGCCGATGATCTCGGTGCCGATGATCTCGATGCCGATGATCTCGGTGCCGATAATCTCGGTGCCGATAATCTCGGTGCCGATGATCTCGGTGCCGATGATCTCGGTGGCTATGATCTCGGTGCCGATG
>NC_091550.1:20048454-20053454 GCF_042767895.1 Penaeus vannamei | reverse complement strand
AGATAGAATCAATTATAATGATTATATACGAAAGGTTCATTTGTTTAAATGTAAAAAAATAAGGGAGGGAAAGTAATAACTAGGTTGTCCGAAAGGTTTTTCGTCATTCAGGATTGTTGTTTCGCCCTAAACACAGATATGTTAATGTAAAATCATGAATTACCCGAAAATCGAATATTGTAATCTTTAACGTCAGTAAGCATAATTTTGGAATTGAATTTGGTATTGAATTGTGATAATTAAGACATGATCGTTGCTTCACCAGAAACATAGAAAGAGTGGATGATAAATTACGGCAATGCCAAACGCCATGACGCCTGCCTTGTTATTTGGAAATATATATGAATTTAATTATAATTGATATTATTCTGGCCTGTAGATACAGAAGTGGAATTGGTCAAAGAAGACAGTTGTAGTGGTATCAAGGAATAGGTTGAGAATGGAATTATCTGCCAGAGTAAAGTGGAAGGAAGGAAAATCTAGGTTAAAAAGAGGGGATCGATTACTTAATATACAAGTAAACAATGGAAAGATACTGGAGGAAGGGACGTGACGAAGTTGATCCCTTCTCATACTTGTCTTTATTATGTTCATAGTAATGATGATTGACTTTTAATCAGTAGGTAAAGGGAAGGTGTAATGTAGAAATAATCTTAGACTTAAGTTCGAATAGAATATTACCTGCTTTTCCTAAAATATTTATTGGTAAGATTACAATGTGATTTGCCTCCTGTTTCTCATTTGCTGATAGAATAAACCGTTATTAGATAAAAACGTTTCTTTGACCGTTGTAGCTTTGGCACAGACAGCAAAGGAGTGAATTCAGTGCACCCCATAAGCCATGAGATCGTTTTATGTTACCCATATTAAAACAGTAACTTCATAAAAGAATCTTATTGATATATTCATAATTTGTATATGAAAAATTCTGATATGATGCTTTTCCTCAGAATGCGATTTAAATTCATAAATACATGGGCATCATTGGATTAAAATTCTAATATGACATTGGTAGGGAACGGTTTGGAATTGTTTTTTGTTCCCTGTTACCCCACAGCATTTTTTTCTTGAATGGCGGACACGCCGACATTCATATCCAGGAAAGGAAAATCCCGATTTTTTCCCGCAGATATTGTGACGTCCATGAAAGAAATAGCAAAAATAAATACAAATCAATTTGTTTATGATTCATTATGTATGGTATCATTTCTCCCGTCCCCAAAACAAAAATAAAATACATTTTGCGGAAATTACCAGTATACGCACAAGGATATAAAAAATCACATTCAAACATCAAAACAAAAATGGCCATGGCAAGTGGTGTGCAGGCCGGGTCGCTTTTTCAACGGGAAAGATGGTGCAGTGTGACCTAATATAAAATTATTAGGAAATGGCCAATAACGTTTTCATTTAGGGAAGTGTTCGATTCCTTGCCGGATACGGTGAAGTATGAAAAATGTGCTGTGCATGCGGTTTCCGAGACGGATCCGGCAACAAAGCAGTGCAGTGTCTATGGCGTGGGCTGCCACAGTGTGGACTTGGGTGGCCCGCTCGAGGTCATGGAGATGTTTTCCGCAAAATATATAAGGTACAAGGTTACTGTAAGTCCGTCATCACATCCACCAGTTCAGTTCTGCATCTGGACATTGCCTTGTGTCAGTGCTTGAGATTCTATGTCACAACCATAGCAACAGATTTATTTGGACCAATGTTTGATAGTATTTTTTTCAGTGATTTTAGCATCACTCGAAAAATATATTGTCAAAATATTGATTGAGGCGTGGATCTATAAAAGCTCCATGATTGAGGGAGGGGCCTATTTGGAACAAAGTCCATCAATCAAAAATACATTTGCAGTTTTAGAGATATTCAGTACAGATTATTAAATATCTATTTAAAAATGGATATACATATATGTTTCAGATAAACGCAGAGGTGCTGACATCCCATTCATATGCCATCTCTGAACTTCTTATGACCGTGGTTTTCCCGCTTTGGCAATTCGAGGAGACAAGTTTCAGAAATGAATGAAGTTCTCCACAAATACAACCAATACCCTTTTCAGTAGCGAGAGAGATGCGAGAAGAATAGAAATTCAACTGAATCATTGCGGTCACCTGTGAACGATTTTTGCTTGAGGGCAATTGAGAGTATACTTCCACCATGCCCAGTGGTGTACGAGAATGTTTTTGATGAACTATCTTCGACAAATTTCTACACACCTATTCTTTTATTGGAATTCGAACCTGAGGACCGATATGAACGTCGCCGCTGGTTGGAAGATTTCAAAGTGCTATGCTCAGTGAATTTGTACACATACTATCGATGCAGTTTACTTGGAAATTTGAACTTTGTATTGAGAATTCCTGTCAAGTTAGAAGACCTGCTTAAAGCCATCCAGCAAATTTACGCATTCCTCCCTGTGTACAGTACGCGTGTTATGCGCAGTACATTTTATGACAAATACCAGTCAGTGGCATCAATAAAGCCAGTTGTTCTGAGAGATATGTTCAGGTACCTCACCAATGATTCATCTGCTGCAGAGTACTCAGCTCAGGCTAAAATTGATGACCGTCTTCTACGAATTCTTGCTGATGCTGAATTATTGATTGACATGAGTAAAAAAGGAGGGAATACTGGCAACACAAAGTTTGAAACATTTTGGAATGAAGTGGAACAATACTTCAGTGTAGTAAATCCAGCCGTTCATGAGAGACGACATAGTGAGGGACTGTACCTGCCCTTTGCCATCTCGCTTGGGGACCTGCGCAGTGAAGTGATGAAGAGGATTTCTGTTGGTATCCCTGTGGCTGTGCCCTCTGTTGAATGGTGAGACTGTAACTCTGGCTCAAGGATCCAACAACGGCAAGTTCCCTGTAACATACAGGCCGATTTAAAATAAAATCCGCTGTTCAGCAGAGACTTCTACGTGTTGAGCATGAGGATAGTAAGTATTGTCTTTATCAGCATCGGTTCATCAAGGAATTTGCTGTGAAGTTGAAGGAAAACTGCAAGCTTCTTTCTCTTGATGACAAGGCTGTCATACCTATTGGAGACCCCCATCGCCCTCTTAGTATAGGTGTTTGTGGACACAATGCCTGTCTTACCCAAAACCAGGAGACTAGTTTATTGGCACTGGACCATGATTTCCATATCTGTCTCATACCGTCAGTTCTCCCCAAAGGTGATGTACCAAATAATGTGACAGACTCATTATTTGATGGAAAGGGTTCAGTGACACTCAAAGACAAAATCACTTCTGCAGCGTCATGCTGCAGAAGTTACATCAATTCTTCGGAAGACCTGTTGTGAGGACAGCATAAACCTTGACAAACCAATCTTGATTCATTATCCAGATGGTGGGCCGGACCACAGGGTCACATATAAGTCTATACGAGTGGAAGGGATTGCAACTTTCATTGCACTGGATGCAGACATGTTTGATACTGGACGTACGCACCCTGGAGGAAGCTACATAAACCCGGTGGAGAGGTTCATTACTGTTAAATTTTGCCCTCCAGAATGTCTCCACAGCCAGTGGAGTAATGAAAGCAGAATGTGAAGCCAAAATGAAGTCCTGCAGCACCATGAAAGAGGTGCGCAAAAAAAGGAAAAAAATCCAGACTTGAAGAAGGAGCTGAAGAATTAATTGCAGCCAGTAGTAGATGATATTGGCCACAGATTTGAACGTGTCAAGCTGAAGGGAGTGGAAACAGACGCGAGTATCACAGAATTAATAGTTTTGATAGTATTGGTTACATATGTGATCTTTGTCTGACATAGCTTATTATTAATTTCTCAAAAATAAACCTTTTCCTTTTTTTTTTTTTTACTCAAATATACTAACATAATCCAGCATTATCTCAAATGTTTACACTAAGAATTCATCTTTGCAGTCAGCATTGGGTACTGATTTTCAAGTTGTAAACCCTGCATAGACTACATTTGTAAATGTCAACATGAAAATAACTTGTATAGATAAATTAACTGTTTACAGTGTAGAGAATACTCTTTTCTGCAGGTTGCTGTGTTTGCTGAGCCCGCAGTGAAGGGGCTTGTGGCTCAAATCTGGACTCCCTTCCCAATTCATATCAAAATCCTTTTCCTTTCAGTTTTCAGATTACAGACAGCGCATTCTAGAGTATTTCATAAACAACTTTGAAACCTTTTCATTTCAGTTTCAGGTGTATGACCCAGCTGCTGAAGATTTCATCACTGAGATCTTTGGCTTGATTCAGAATTTGATTGATGATAGACTTGATGCCACAAAGACGGCACAAGCTGACCTGAACAATTTCATTCGGTTGCAAGATTACATGTAACGTCTCTTGGTGCTAAAAAAAAAAAAAAAAAAAAAAAAAAAAAAAAAAAAAAAAAAAAAAAATGAAAGAAAGAATTCATGCACCTCCCTCATTTCACTTCTCAAACTTAATCAGTTTTAACAAGTTCTCTGACGCAAAGGTAGGGCACATGTCCATGTGTACATGTATTTTCATTTTGAGCCATTTTTTTAAACAGCCTGATACATTTCCAGGCAGGAATAAACTGAGGCATCAAATCCAATGACACATACTGACCATTGATATCTGTCTAAGGCCAAAGTGTTTTTAAGTTCTCATATTCTATTGCAGGTTAGGGCATTCATTTATGGGGAATGCGCCAAACCCAGATGCATCTACTCATGCACAAAACTGAAGAAACACGAGGAACAGGCTGTGGAGCGTGTGTGCGAGGAAGGCACCTACACTTATGGTAGCCTCCAGTTTCCTCCAGATTCAAAATATAGTGATGCCATGGTGAGGGAAAGCAACCATTGTGCAAAACCAGTTGGGGGTGTTATACATTGCTGGAATGACTGCAGTCTTCCCTCCTGTGTGCTACCACTGTGGAGGAAATTATTCCCTTCCAGATGATGATGAAGTAAAGGGGTTAGAACGTCTGCATGCAAGACCAATTTACATCCATTGCAAGGCATCTGACCTGGCCATTACCACTAGAAG
>NC_091550.1:20005954-20025954 GCF_042767895.1 Penaeus vannamei | reverse complement strand
GTTCCACCACCCCAACCCCTCACCCAAAAACACCTTGGACACAGCAGCCTCACCCCCATGGGTCCCCCCCTATGTACCTAACGTGTCATAACAGGAAGTGCCCTAATGACTTCCGGAAGTAATTACCGTAATCGATACTGGAAATCAATAGCCGTAACTAATGATGGAGAACACGCACACCTGAAGGGGTGCCCCCCATCCCTTTCCTCTCCAAAACAACAACAATAATAATGAGAATACGAGAAAGAGGAAGAAGAAGAAGAAGAAGAGGAACAACAAACAAACATGGATCCTGTTGCCGCAGGTCAAACTATCATCCTAAGAGCAGGTGTCACAGGTTCCACCACCCCAACCCCTCACCCAAAAACACCTTGGACACAGCAGCCTCACCCCCATGGGTCCCCCCCCCCCCCCTCCCCTATGTACCTAACGTGTCATAACAGGAAGTGCCCTAATAACTTCCGGAAGTAATTACCGTAATCGATTATGGGAAATCAGTAACCGTGACTAATGATGGAGAACACGCACACCTGAAGGATGCCCCCCTCCCTTTCCTCTCCAAAACAATAATAATAATAAGGAGAATACGAGAAAGAGAAAGAAGAAGAGAAAGAAGATGAAGAAGTACAACAAACAAACATGCACCCAGCTGCCAACATTTCGGTACCCCACTCCTCCTCTCTAGAGCAATAATGATAAGAGGAGAGGAAGAAGAATAAGAAGAAAAGGAAGAAGATGAAGACAGGAAGAAGTAGACAAACAAACAAACATGCATTATCCCCATACCCCAAACACGCTATGGACAGAATAGCCTCACCTCCATAAGTACCGCCCTATGTACCTAACGTGTCATAACAGGAAGTGCCCTAATGACTTCCGGAAGTAATTACTGTAATCAATTACTGAAAATATATAACCGTGACTAATGAGGGAGAATACGCTCACCTGAATTCTGTCCTCTCCTCTCCAAAACAATAATAATAATATTGAGAATGAAAGGCAGAAGAAAAAGGAAATTTGTACTCTGCTTACATAGGTCAAACTATCAACCTGAGAGCAAGTGTCACTGGTTCCACCTCCTCCTCCATTCCTGCAGGTCACAGGAAGAAGAAGATGAAGAAGAACAACAAACAAACACGGATCCTGTTGACACAGGTCAAACTATCATCTTGAGAGCAGGTGCCACAGGTTCCACCAACCCCCACCACCACCTCACCCAAAAACACCACGGACAAAATTATTCACCCCCATGGTGCCCTCTTACCCCATAACGTACGTACCTGACATAGGTCAATCTATCTAAGACCAGGTGTCACAGGATCTCCACCACCACACACCCCTTCACCCAAACACACCCTGGACATATTGGCTCACCACTATAGCTACCCCTTAACGTGTCACGACAGGAAGCAGGCCTAATGACTTCCGAAAGTAATCATCATAATCGATTACTGAAAATCAATAACCGTGACTAATGAGGGAGAATACGCACACCCGAAAAATGCCCTCTCCTCTCCAAAAACAATAATAATAATATTGAGAATGAAAGGCTGAAGAACAAATAAATATGAAGTAATTCCTCTAAATAGGCCGGGAGTCATCCCGAGAAAGAGGAAAGTCATTGCGTTCCACACTCCCCCTTTCCTGTAGGAAAGAAGAAGAAGCAGCATAAAACAAAACAAAATAGCAACACCGTAGTAGGCCGTGATTAATTCTTCACATGTTTCCTACATAATGGCTATACTATAAATCTCAACATGTAAGAGTGAGTTACGAATAGACAAACAAACAAACATACACAGTTGCTGATGAGGCTAGAGCAGATGATCCATTACAGGCGTTTACTTCTCCACTCCCTCTTCCTTTCATTGTGTCGAAATATTCGCTGGCGTTAGGTCACATAGTTATTCATCGCCGCTTCGTAGCGTAACAAACTGCACATTAGGATCGATGATGAATGAGTTTCTTACACTTTCCAAAGTATTTCGCACCTCAAGATAATGCATCATCATTGGCTTTGCCATAGATGCGTGATCAAAGACAGGCGTGGCCACAGGTCATCAAAGAGGCGTGCCATATTTCCCAGCTGCTCGATTTTGATAAGGCTAAGAACAGGCCGATCCTGAGTGAAGGGCTGTGCGAGGTAAATGATCTACATTGAGTAATCCGATAATATATTAGTTTTCCTTTATCGTATCGAAAACACAGCACGGCGCTTAATATGACGCACTCAATAATAATACTTACGACGCAAAAGATTAGGGCGATTTTTACAAAAATCGCCACGCACTCAATGATACCTTTATTATCATTCAAGATTTCAGTACAAATAATAGACGATGTTTTAGGTGTCATCCGGAAAACTTCGTCAGATCTTCCTTCATTCGCCAGACGACGATGACAATGAAAAAGCCGCTAATTTTTAGTTTTCCCCTCCCGCGGGGTCGGGCTATCATTCTAAGGCGAGAGGTGCACTGCAACGACGAAACATTCTCCCATACGACAGCTGTTATCTGTCCTCGAGGTAAAAATCAAATCACAGAAAGAACGTTATATTACCAACACCGAGTTTTTAAGATGTTGATATATACAAATATAAAGGCATTTGGCAAAACTAAACTCTCACCCACGCGGCAAAATTCACCGCGAAAAAAACATATGATAATCTTTTATCACTAAATGCGCAATATAACAGTGACACAGAATAACATCTCTATCTTTCAAAAGATTTACCTTGAGACCTTCCACTCATCTTTTGGTTCAGTTATAGCAAAAGTCGTTCTTATATTGCCAAATGATTCCTCACAATAACTATATAATTCATTTAAAAAGGATCATAAAAATCCTTTTGTCGAGGCAATGCCCTTATAATGCTTTCAGCCTCCCATAAAACTGCACATCTTGGTTTCAGGCATTAAATGCAATATAAAGAAAATTTGAACGAGTTTTTGGTCGACTTGAAAACGTCACGGCAAATATAAATGTACGTGTCACATTTGCGAGATATATCCCGTCAATGTGACAGTACGACATTTCAAAATCTCGCTCGTTCCCCTCCTATATACAGCAAGTTTCGCGAAAATTTGTAGTAAAGTGCGAATTCACATAAATCCCACTATGGGCACAAATTCAACCAAATCCACTTCTCGATCCCGCAATCGTTTTCTCAACTATTGCAGTTAAAGATCGAACTTACCTCTCTCGTGGCCTACTGTAATTAACTTTATCGCGAAACGCTCATCACTTATTTTTAAAGTAATATATCACCTTGACCAAAAAATCCCGTAATAAAGAGAAACAACTATTTTTTTTACACCGACAGCTAGCCAGGCCTTATTGCGCCGATCTTCTTCAATATTCTCTGATAAACTTCAATACTTTAATATATTAAAACAATATTGAAACACTGATATGTCCAAACATCCTCTTTTCGGCTAAGATATAATGGTTCCCGACCAATAATCCACTAACCGCCATAACACGAAAAACTGGCGAAAGGTTCTTGCAACAATTTATATCTTTTTAGAAAATAAAAGAGTTCCTAAGCGGTTTCGTAATATATTTTTTTATGCGTTTTATTATGTGTTCTTGTATCTAAATGAAGACGTTTTAGGATAAAACGATAAAACATACGCTCTGTTCTTCCTTAAACATAGCTTCCTTTTAATACTTAATATGCTGTATTACTACGCACATTTATGCGCACCATGTTTTTAAGTATTTTATTATATTTTGTCAATACTGCCATCGTAGAAGGCCACCTCATCAAAATAAAGAGAGAAAAATGTATAAAAGAAGAATAAACATAACTAAATTAAATATTTATTTTGTCGTTTTATGACTAGTTTTTTAATTAGTTATGGATTCTTTTATATGATAGGCGAAACAGTTTAAGGATAAAATAACTCTTTTGTCATAGAGCTTTTATAATTTTAGCCGTCTATTGAACATAGATAAATCTCACCTAAAAACCGGGATTATCAACCAAGGATAAATTTACTCCAAAGGAGTAGAAAGTGTATATGACAGCCTCAATACAATAGGTCTTAGCAGCTGGCATGCGAATTTCCATTTCTTTTCTTATTTCCATAATCAGCATATTACTTGCAAACAAAGGCACTTACTTTTTCTTTCTATGCGTCTGCATTAGACATTCCTGATTTTTACATGGCAGTAAAGGGGTATGCGGCGAGCAACATAGAGACAGGGAGGTAAATTATAGAGGAAAGGTTAAAATTACACACCTAAAAAGAAAAAGTGGCAACCGAAGCAATATCTTCATTACTTTTTCCATTAATGGCAAGTAGAAAACATTCGTTTGGGGGAAAAAAACGCTTAATGTCATAATAAGGAAGAGAAAAACGTCCTTTTACATAACTCAGAGGAAGAAAAAAAAAAAGACTTTACTCAAATCCAAGAACGACTGAAATATATATATATACATATGGGTGGAGCATATTTTTTGCAGGTCATGAAAATACAGGGCAAAACCATTAAAACGTTCTCGCATTGCTGTCGTCTTTAACAGAAGACATGTATATTATCAGTAAAATAAGTTTTGTGCAATTGAATACATTTGTCTTTTCTGTAATAATAATACAAAAAGTCAATTTGCTCATTAATACTACTAATGTCTTATTCCTTTAAAGATGTCCTCCTAAACAGTGATGATGCTTTGTCCAATATACAAATGATGGAAGACCTTACACAGACGGCGGAGAATACCGCGACTCGTCACGAGCTATTGGTCTCACCAGCATACTAGGCGAAAAAACAAACAAACAGAAGTACTCGTCTCGACTCCATTCGTGAAGAATTGCTTGGTTAATGAATATTTCGCCTTTAAATTGCACCCTTTTCAGTCATTTGAGCAAGGTAAAGCCCCATGTTCTAGATAGGCAGAATGACACACCTCTTTGCTGGTCCTCGTAGCACATCCTTCTACACACCTGTTCGTTCCGCTAGTTCACGCAGTCTGTTTCCCCTATCAAACATGCCATACCTTGTTGGTGGATCCTATCCTGGCCCCACCCCCTCGACTATACGAGATGGTCAAGAAAAAAGTAGTGATTTTGATCATAAATGTAGGTATAACATGACTTCACACGGCACTGAATATGTATCTCCAAGACTTGATATGTATTTGGCGATGCGTGTAATCATACGAGTATCGAGCTTGGAGGTCCCTTGTGAATAAAACGCAACGATTTTATAAAACCATAAGACAGTAATATTTCTTGATAAGTATTTAAAAATACTAATAACCCATATGGTTGGTTGGAAAGAAGGGCAACAAATTGTCAAAACCATATCTCAGAAACGAATTAGTTGCCAACTAATTCCATCGTTTTACTTCTCTTTCCTCGCAATTCATCTTCCTTTCCGCACACAGATACACGATGATAGGAGATGACTTGCAGTTTTTTCTGAGATGGCACCTCCGACATCGGTTACGGAAGTGTCCTTTGTTGAAAAGAGCATTTACATAGAGGTTTATGGATATTAACCTCATCCGAGTCATTCCGTAATCATAGTTTCTCAAAATTTATTACGTAAAAATATGTCATCATTCCTGTATGACAAACCTTGCTTACCTATAACGTCAATAGTTTCATAAAACCTTGTTGTATAACGAAGAAATTAACAACATTACTAAAAAAAAAAAAAAGTTTTAACGTATTTTGCCTCAGAAAGGATTTTCATTCAGCAGATAAACGGTTTGTTATCACTCACCTCTGCGAAAGAGGTGGGTAATAGTGCGAATTATTTATAACAAATAAGGGTGCCTGAGAAAAAGAATTTTCATTCAGCAGATAAAAATGTTTGTTATCACCCACCTTCGACTTGTTTGTTCAGAGTATATTTCTCCCTGTAATACTAGCTGCGGCTTAAACAAGGCATATTACTATACGTTTATTTCCGCACGCGTCGCACTCAGCGCCGGCGTTGCTGCGCGCGAGAAGTACAAACGCCCGCGACACCGACGGCTCGCGGCGGCTGCGGCGGCTGCGGCGGCTGCGGCGGCTGCGGCGGCGGCGGCGGCGGCGACTGCGGAAAGTAAAGACGCATGCGACGACCGCGGCGGAGGCGGAGGCGGCGGCGGAGGCAGCGGGCGGGCGTCTCGGGGAGGAAGGGCGGCGGGGGATGGACTGGAGTAACTTTTAAGAACCTACTCATTACATTTTCAAATATTTTTCAACCTTCCTTATGTAGAAATGAAAAACACTTTTATATACAAATAAATCTTGTTGACTACTTTAGTCTTTGATAAAGATTCTTCATAATACCCAATGGCATGAAAAAAGACGCCCAAGAAATCATGTTCAGATGACCCGCTTGCCATTCCAGACCTACTTGTACTCCGTGTTTTACCTTTGAGTAGTAGGCTCTATTCTGCAAGAATCTTGTCAAACCTGCTTTTAATAAATATTACAGTGTTAAAATCACACTCTGAACAGGTAAGTCGACGTGGGAGGTATACGATGACACAGCCGTGGGGTGTCAAACACGCTGCTCGAGGGTCATATCCTCAAGGACGGGCCGCGGGACATTGCTATTTCAGTCTTACAATCGACCGTTTTACATCTTTAATTAAGCCAGTCCTTCGTTATCTAAGATTATCACTTACACTCTATTATTGTCTCCTACGGCTTTACGTCAACCATATGGTCGTTCCGTCGAGTCGACTCTGGCCTGCAAACTGTATATTAGGGTAAAATTTGGCTCCCTGGGGTAAATGAGACTGACATAGACGGTTTATCTATTGATTACAATGCAAAAATTACTGAAAATAATCTTTTAGGCATCGAAGGGTTATCTACATAAAGTCCATCACCAAAATTTTGTTAAAACATTATCTTTGACATCGAAGGGTAACCTACATAAAGTTCATCAAAAATTTTAAAATTTTAAAACATTTACATGTTTTTACCCACGAAAATTTGAGAAATACCATGTATTGTAGCAACTAGAGCGCCCCCCGCCCTTCCTCCCCGAGACGCCCGCCCGCTGCCTCCGCCGCCGCCTCCGCCTCCGCCGCGGTCGTCGCATGCGTCTTTACTTTCCGCAGTCGCCGCCGCCGCCGCCGCCGCAGCCGCCGCAGCCGCCGCAGCCGCCGCAGCCGCCGCGAGCCGTCGGTGTCGCGGGCGTTTGTACTTCTCGCGCGCAGCAACGCCGGCGCTGAGTGCGACGCGTGCGGAAATAAACGTATAGTAATATGCCTTGTTTAAGCCGCAGCTAGTATTACAGGGAGAAATATACTCTGAACAAACAAGTCGAAGGTGGGTGATAACAAACATTTTTATCTGCTGAATGAAAATTCTTTTTCTCAGGCACCCTTATTTGTTATAAATAATTCGCACTATTACCCACCTCTTTCGCAGAGGTGAGTGATAACAAACCGTTTATCTGCTGAATGAAAATCCTTTCTGAGGCAAAATACGTTAAAACTTTTTTTTTTTTTTTAGTAATGTTGTTAATTTCTTCGTTATACAACAAGGTTTTATGAAACTATTGACGTTATAGGTAAGCAAGGTTTGTCATACAGGAATGATGACATATTTTTACGTAATAAATTTTGAGAAACTATGATTACGGAATGACTCGGATGAGGTTAATATCCATAAACCTCTATGTAAATGCTCTTTTCAACAAAGGACACTTCCGTAACCGATGTCGGAGGTGCCATCTCAGAAAAAACTGCAAGTCATCTCCTATCATCGTGTATCTGTGTGCGGAAAGGAAGATGAATTGCGAGGAAAGAGAAGTAAAACGATGGAATTAGTTGGCAACTAATTCGTTTCTGAGATATGGTTTTGACAATTTGTTGCCCTTCTTTCCAACCAACCATATGGGTTATTAGTATTTTTAAATACTTATCAAGAAATATTACTGTCTTATGGTTTTATAAAATCGTTGCGTTTTATTCACAAGGGACCTCCAAGCTCGATACTCGTATGATTACACGCATCGCCAAATACATATCAAGTCTTGGAGATACATATTCAGTGCCGTGTGAAGTCATGTTATACCTACATTTATGATCAAAATCACTACTTTTTTCTTGACCATCTCGTATAGTCGAGGGGGTGGGGCCAGGATAGGATCCACCAACAAGGTATGGCATGTTTGATAGGGGAAACAGACTGCGTGAACTAGCGGAACGAACAGGTGTGTAGAAGGATGTGCTACGAGGACCAGCAAAGAGGTGTGTCATTCTGCCTATCTAGAACATGGGGCTTTACCTTGCTCAAATGACTGAAAAGGGTGCAATTTAAAGGCGAAATATTCATTAACCAAGCAATTCTTCACGAATGGAGTCGAGACGAGTACTTCTGTTTGTTTGTTTTTTCGCCTAGTATGCTGGTGAGACCAATAGCTCGTGACGAGTCGCGGTATTCTCCGCCGTCTGTGTAAGGTCTTCCATCATTTGTATATTGGACAAAGCATCATCACTGTTTAGGAGGACATCTTTAAAGGAATAAGACATTAGTAGTATTAATGAGCAAATTGACTTTTTGTATTATTATTACAGAAAAGACAAATGTATTCAATTGCACAAAACTTATTTTACTGATAATATACATGTCTTCTGTTAAAGACGACAGCAATGCGAGAACGTTTTAATGGTTTTGCCCTGTATTTTCATGACCTGCAAAAAATATGCTCCACCCATATGTATATATATATATTTCAGTCGTTCTTGGATTTGAGTAAAGTCTTTTTTTTTCTTCCTCTGAGTTATGTAAAAGGACGTTTTTCTCTTCCTTATTATGACATTAAGCGTTTTTTTTCCCCAAACGAATGTTTTCTACTTGCCATTAATGGAAAAAGTAATGAAGATATTGCTTCGGTTGCCACTTTTTCTTTTTAGGTGTGTAATTTTAACCTTTCCTCTATAATTTACCTCCCTGTCTCTATGTTGCTCGCCGCATACCCCTTTACTGCCATGTAAAAATCAGGAATGTCTAATGCAGACGCATAGAAAGAAAAAGTAAGTGCCTTTGTTTGCAAGTAATATGCTGATTATGGAAAATATATAGTTGCTGATGACTTGGTATAAGAAAAGAAATGGAAATTCGCATGCCAGCTGCTAAGACCTATTGTATTGAGGCTGTCATATACACTTTCTACTCCTTTGGAGTAAATTTATCCTTGGTTGATAATCCCGGTTTTAGGTGAATTTATCTATGTTCAATAGACGTAAAATTATAAAAGCTCTATGACAAAAGAGTTATTTTATCCTTAAACTGTTTCATATCATATAAAAGTCCTTTGCTTTGATAAAGAAACTGATGCTAAAACGGCAAATAGTATTTGAACGATTACTTGACCTTCTTCTTTTATACATTTTTTCTCTCTTTTATTTTGATGGTGAAAACGGTTTATAGGGGCCTTTAACGGTTTTCGTCGCTACGACAATTAGCGAGTAACTTGATGAAAATGTATGCATTACTTAAAATATGGTGCATAAATGTGCGTAATACATGTAAAATGATAAAAACTATGACAGGAAGGGCAAACGTGTTTTATCATTTTATCCTAAAACGTCTTCATTTAGATACAGAGCCTATGGCTAAAACGTAAAAAAATGTATTACAATTGCTTAAAACCTCTTTTATACATTTTTCTAAAAGATAAATTGTTCTAAGGAACCTTTCACCAGTTTTCATTGTTATGGCAATTAGTGAATTAATTAGTGAACCATTATATCTTAGCCGAGGATGTTTAGACATATCAGTGTTTCGTAATGTGACATGTATGAATATTAAGTTTATCAGAGAATATTGAAGAGGTCGAGCAGTAAGTTTTATTCAATGTCGGTGTAAAAATAGTTGTTTCTCTTTGTACAGGGATTTTTTTGATCAAAGGTAATTATGCATTACTTTTTAAAAATGGTGTCTAGATGAGCGTTTCTCGATAAAGTTAATTACAGTAGGCCGACGGAGAGGTTACTTAGTTCGATCTTTAACCGCATATTTGTGGGCAGGTGAGAAAAACGATTGCGGGAGATCGAGAAGTAAAGTTTGGTTGAATTTATGCCCTCAAGCAAGTTTATGAAATAATTCGCACTTTTACAAATTTTCGCAAGCTTGCTTGTATATATAGGAGAACGGGCAGGTTTTGAAATGTCGTATCGGTTGTGTGGCGGGATAATTATCTCGCAAATGTGACACATCGACATGTACAAATATGCGAGAAGGTGGTTGCCACATTTATATTTGCGTATTAAATTCAAGTCGATTAAAACTCGATTCAAATTTTCTTATATTGCATTGTCGCCTGTTAAGATGTGCGTTTGTGGAAGGCTGAAAGCCATTATAAAGACATTGCCTGCAACAAGAGTTTTATGATCCTTTTCGCTGAATTGTATAGTTATTGTGAAGAATCATTGGCAATATAAGAACGACTGCTATAACTTGTTAAAAGATGAGTGGAGGTCTCAAAGGTAGTAATCGCCCACGAAGATAAGTCATTTCTGTTATTCTTGTGAGGACTTCCCTTGTTATATTGCGCATTTGTGATAAAAGTTATCATGTATGTTTTTTTGCGAGTGAATTTTTTGCATGCATAAATGGAGTGAGAATTGGATTTTGCCAAATGCCTTATATTTGTATAATATCAACATCTTAAAAACTCAGTGTTGGTTAATATAGCATTCTTTTTCTTGTTTGGTTACACCTCGGGACGAGATAGCAGCGCCGTCGCCATGGAAGTGGTTGCACTTTCGTACTCGTTACCGGAATACACCCTCTCGCACTCATCGATGTCGCCCGACCCCACCCGGGAGAGGCGACGTTCGTGGCAACTCGGTAATCATCGTCATGAGCGATGAGGAAGATGTTAGTTTTTAGTTGACGCAGGGGATGGACATATGGCCCAAGTATGATTTAAGCATGTCTAGTTGTTTGTGCTAGTGTATATTTGAAGATGATAATAAAGGTATATTGAGTACATGGCGATTTTTGTCATCCTTTTCATCGCATTGTATTATTATTATTGGGGTGCATTAGCAATTAAAGCTAAATTTACGTGTTTCAGACACGATGGAAAGCTAAATATAATTATCAGATCAATACCCATGATCATTTACCTCGCACAACCCCTCCCCCTCAAGATCAATATTCTTAACCCTTATCGCATCCGGAGAGCAGCTAAGAGTATTTCTTTGCCCTCTTTTGATGACCTGTGGCCACGCCATGTCTTTGATCACACATCTATGGCAACCCAATGCTGGTGGGTGCATTAGCTCTTTAGTTAGTACTTGCGGAGGGTGGCGAGGGGAGCTAATTTGTCCATCGGTCTATTGTGCAGTTTGTTTTGCTACAAGCTTAAACACGATGAATAGCTATGTGACCTAACTCACGCCGGAAATGACCCTCTTTCGACCTGAGAAGGAGGGGGGTTAGGAGGTAACACCTATTATTGGATCAATACCTTAACCTCTGTCAGCAGCTGTGTACATGTTTGTTTGTTTGTCTATTCATCTTCTTCCTCTTACATGTTGAGACATGAGGTATAGCCATTATCATTGCTTTTGGTGAGGGGGTATGTGGGGAAGCTGGAAGGGGTGAATCACCTGTAACACCTGCAGATTGGTGCTTGTTTGTTTGTTTGTCTGCTTCTTCTCTTCTTCCTACAGGAAAGGGGGAGGGTGTGGAACCTGTGGCACCTGCTCTCAGGTTGATAGTTTGGCCCATGTCAGCAGGGTGCATATTTGTTTGTTCTTCAGCCTTTCATTCTCAATATTATTATTATTGTTTTTGGAGAGGAGAGGGCATTTTTCGGGTGTGCGTATTCTCCCTCATTAGTCACGGTTATTGATTTTCAGTAATCGATTATGATGATTACTTTCGGAAGTCATTAGGCCTGCTTCCTGTCGTGACACGTTAAGGGGTAGCTATAGTGGTGAGCCAATATGTCCAGGGTGTGTTTGGGTGAAGGGGTGTGTGGTGGTGGAGATCCTGTGACACCTGGTCTTAGATAGATTGACCTATGTCAGGTACGTACGTTATGGGGTAAGAGGGCACCATGGGGGTGAATAATTTTGTCCGTGGTGTTTTTGGGTGAGGTGGTGGTGGGGGTTGGTGGAACCTGTGGCACCTGCTCTCAAGATGATAGTTTGACCTGTGTCAACAGGATCCGTGTTTGTTTGTTGTTCTTCTTCATCTTCTTCTTCCTGTGACCTGCAGGAATGGAGGAGGAGGTGGAACCAGTGACACTTGCTCTCAGGTTGATAGTTTGACCTATGTAAGCAGAGTACAAATTTCCTTTTTCTTCTGCCTTTCATTCTCAATATTATTATTATTGTTTTGGAGAGGAGAGGACAGAATTCAGGTGAGCGTATTCTCCCTCATTAGTCACGGTTATATATTTTCAGTAATTGATTACAGTAATTACTTCCGGAAGTCATTAGGGCACTTCCTGTTATGACACGTTAGGTACATAGGGCGGTACTTATGGAGGTGAGGCTATTCTGTCCATAGCGTGTTTGGGGTATGGGGATAATGCATGTTTGTTTGTTTGTCTACTTCTTCCTGTCTTCATCTTCTTCCTTTTCTTCTTATTCTTCTTCCTCTCCTCTTATCATTATTGCTCTAGAGAGGAGGAGTGGGGTACCGAAATGTTGGCAGCTGGGTGCATGTTTGTTTGTTGTACTTCTTCATCTTCTTTCTCTTCTTCTTTCTCTTTCTCGTATTCTCCTTATTATTATTATTGTTTTGGAGAGGAAAGGGAGGGGGGCATCCTTCAGGTGTGCGTGTTCTCCATCATTAGTCACGGTTACTGATTTCCCATAATCGATTACGGTAATTACTTCCGGAAGTTATTAGGGCACTTCCTGTTATGACACGTTAGGTACATAGGGGGGGGGGGGGGGGGGACCCATGGGGGTGAGGCTGCTGTGTCCAAGGTGTTTTTGGGTGAGGGGTTGGGGTGGTGGAACCTGTGACACCTGCTCTTAGGATGATAGTTTGACCTGCGGCAACAGGATCCATGTTTGTTTGTTGTTCCTCTTCTTCTTCTTCTTCTTCCTCTTTCTCGTATTCTCATTATTATTGTTGTTGTTTTGGAGAGGAAAGGGATGGGGGGCACCCCTTCAGGTGTGCGTGTTCTCCATCATTAGTTACGGCTATTGATTTCCAGTATCGATTACGGTAATTACTTCCGGAAGTCATTAGGGCACTTCCTGTTATGACACGTTAGGTACATAGGGGGGGACCCATGGGGGTGAGGCTGCTGTGTCCAAGGTGTTTTTGGGTGAGGGGTTGGGGTGGTGGAACCTGTGACACCTGCTCTTAGGATGATAGTTTGACCTGCGGCAACAGGATCCATGTTTGTTTGTTGTTCCTCTTCTTCCTCTTCTTCTTCTTCTTCTTCCTCTTCTTCTTCCTCTTTCTCGTATTCTCATTATTATTATTGTTGTTTTGGAGAGGATAGGGAGGGGGGGCACCCCTTCAGGTGTGCGTGTTCTCCATCATTAGTCAAGGTTACTGATTTCCCGTAATCGATTACGGTAATTACTTCCGGAAGTCATTAGGTCACTTCCTGTTATGACACGTTAGGTACATAGGGGGGGACCCATGGGGGTGAGGCTGCTGTGTCCAAGGTGTTTTTGGGTGAGGGGTTGGGGTGGTGGAACCTGTGACACCTGCTCTTAGGATGATAGTTTGACCTGCGGCAACAGGATCCATGTTTGTTTGTTGTTCCTCTTCTTCCTCTTCTTCTTCTTCCTCTTTCTCGTATTCTCATTATTATTATTTTTGTTTTGGAGAGGAAAGGGAGGGGGGGCACCCCTTCAGGTGTGCGTGTTCTCCATCATTAGTCAAGGTTACTGATTTCCCGTAATCGATTACGGTAATTACTTCCGGAAGTCATTAGGTCACTTTCTGTTATGACACGTTAGGTACATAGGGGGGGACCCATGGGGGTGAGGCTATTCTGTCCCTATACACACTACTTATATATATAATCTATATTATTTTAAAGGAAATTTCTTCTTCGGTAAGTTGTTCACGCTTAAAACGTTACCAATTAATGGATTGCTATTACAGGTGTGGGTTGGAGGAGCTGAGTGTGTGATCCAGGATGTGCAAGACGAGACACTCACCTGTTTAACGCCGTCGCAAAGCGTTACTGGGCCTGCATCAGGTAAAAATATACATATATATACACAGATAGACATATACATGCATGCATATATATGCAGTATATATAGACATATATATATATATATATATATATATATATATATATATATATATATATATATATATATATATACGCACACATGTATAATTATTAAAAAAAAAAAAAAAAAAAAAAAAAAAAAAAAAAAATATATATATATATATATATATATATATATATATATATATATATATATATATATATATATATATATATATATATACATATACATATACATATACATATACATATACATATACATATACATATACATATACATATACATATACATATACATACAAGCATCCGTGCAACCTATTCATAGCAAGAGAGATAGCTGCTGATGAATAAACAGATAGGTTCCCGGCCTGGCAGCGGAGACCCCAACCTTAGGTCAGGATGAAGGGGAAGAAAGAAGGAGAAGGAGAAAGGAAGGCGACGAGCGAGACAGGCGAGAACATTCATTTAAACGCCTGGTTTCTGCCGCACGCTCTCATCTCCGCCCATTTCCCTCCTTCAGGAGAGCGCGGCATCCTGTCGGAGACGTGGAGTGGCGTGTACGTCAGTGACTTGCGTGACGACAGCCTCTGGGCGCCCCTGGACTCCAGCCACAGCGGCTACAGCTCTTCCGTGATGCAGGACACGACGATCACCGTGGACGGCACCCAGAACCTGACGGGGAGAGTCTCCGGTAGGTTTCTTGCGGAATAAGCAACGGCGTTGTTGTCTGTGTGCCAAAGGTTATCATCATCATTGTCTTTTCTATAGGCAGTTTTATTATCTTTATTATTTTTTGCTGTTAGTATTATTATTATTATCGTTATTTTTTTTCTGTAAGCATCGTTATTAGGAATTTTTTCATTTAGCATTATTATCATTGTTTTTTTCTATATGCATTATCATTACCATCATTATTTCTATTATAATCAGCATTATCATTATTACCATCACCATTACTTCTGTTATCATTTCCATCATCATTTTTTCTATTACCATTATTGCCATCACCATCATCAATATTACTATTATCATTATTATCGTTACTGTTATCAATATCATCATCATCATTATCAGTATTTCCATTAACATTATAATTTTCATTGTTATTGTTTAAACATTATTACCATTACTATAGTTATCACTATTGGGTTACTATATACTTTTATCACGTTGTACTTTATACTTTTGTCACTATTGCAATCATGAATGCAACCAGTCATCATTAGGATGGTTTGTAATTTCCATCGTCAATATAATTTTTCACATATGCATATATATATTTTTTTATGTAAGTTTTATACACACTTTCTTCAATAAGGAGTCAAAATATTTTAGTCATAAATTCATATATAAAAACATACATGCTGAAAAACTAATAAACAGACAAATAGATACACAGATAAATGGATACAAGCAAGCTCGAAATATATAGATCCGGATAAATATGTAAACAGACATATACATATATGCAAATATCGAAAAAAAATACACAAACAGAATTATAACCATAGACATAATATAAACACAGATGCTTTTGTGATTTTCAGGCTATCTCCATGTTGCCCACGACGGTTTGTATTCTCTGTCCGTTGGCGACTTGGATGGCAATTCTGACTTCTTCGTTGCCGAAAATGGCAACCCCGACAACAAGGTAATGAAAGGGTTAATACTATTTGCATTCATATATATTTTGAGGCTGCGGTTTAGCTGTTGCCATAATTACCATCATTGTGTTATCAATAGTTTTGTTATCGTTGTTGCAACAACAACAACTACTACTACAACAATAACTATAACAAGAACAACTACTTATATATCATAATTATCATCCTTATGAAGCTTACCGCCACCCTTTCGGATATTTTCACTGGTTTATTCTAAACGATTCGAAAACTTGTTGCTCCCTAATAAGATCATCGATTGTCGTTCACATGAAAACCAGCTTCCTCGTTTCCGCAGACTTACGTGGGTCACTGGCAGCACATCACACTCGAGGCGGACACCCCGGCCTATTTTGAGCTCCGGTATCGCACCATGGGTAGGTAGCACGGCCTCGATGATCCAGTTCTACTCCTGAGACTCGTCTTAGTTCGGAAATAGGGTGGAACCTTTCGGGGATTTGAACACTTAAGTAGCACGAGTTTTCATGATTAAGTAGGAGCAAAGGTGAGGGAAGGGGTGGGGTTCAGGATGATTCCTAAACGACCTTTGACCTTTGACCTCGCTCTCGACTCCGCAGCGAGTATGACCTTCCGCATCCGAATGGCCGACTTCAACGCCAAGTTCACGTACGACCAGACGGCCATCGGTCACAACGAGCTCCAGCGTGTCAGGTTGGACCCCAAGGAGCAGTTCGAAGTGCAGAGGATTAGTTACTCAGGATCCCCAGGACAAGCTAGGATTTATCTGGCTGGATTTACCTCTGACCTTGTTGATATCACTGTGGATACAGAGGTACTTATAAAAGTTGCCATGTACTGTGGATATGAGTAACAACACTTTGGCAATGTCTATTCTTATTCGGGATTTGATTCTTGGGGTGATCGATACTCTTCCTGTATCACTATTATAAATCCCGGTAATCTTGCCTCCCTGCAGATTCGATCCGCGATTCTAGGCCTGACTGACCAGCAGTGCGACATCCAGGCGGACAGCCCGACCTACCTATACCAGGTCGACTTCGAAATGGGCGAGGATGATCTTCTTGGCGTGAGAGGATCGACCGTAGTCGACTTCGCGAGCTACTGTGGAAAGTGAGTAGGCGATTTCGACTCTGAATTAAGGGCTTCTGAAGCTGCTTCTGAAAGATCATGTGAAATAGATAACGGATGAGTGAAATAGGAATGCCTTTGCTTAATAAGGAGGAAGGTGGCGAGCCCGGATGATAGAAGGTGTCATTTATTTCAGGAAATCCTACGTGTTGAATACAGACGACCCAAGGCTTTTCTACACCGACGAGGAGGATGAAATGGCGGACGTTAACACCTATCGCTATGTGAGATTAATGACTAATACTTTTTTTTGAAATATTATTCGAAGATCTTTCAACGTTGACTATAATTGCCCTTTCATAACTATTTTTCATATTTCGAGAAGTAAACACTGAATGGATAAGAAATCTCATAAATAGGAATGTAACTCGCCACGTTCTCTCTAGATGTGTTTCGCTATACGAGGCAACATTGAGACCACCATGAAGGTACAGTTCCGCTGGAAGGACAAAAATGGCAGGACGGGAAGAACCGACCAACTTACGGTTGATCACGGATTTGCTTCCACGGCTGACGCGTAGGTCTTTTATGAATTCACACGCACACACTTGCAGGCACACGAACACGCACACACACACGCACACACACACACACACACACACACACACACACACACACACACACACACACACACACACACACACACACACACACACACATTTACACGGATACATATATGTATGTATTTATGTATTCACATTTTACTTTATATTTACACACATACATACATACATACTGACATACATGTCACTTCAAACAATTTGACGGACCACTTTCAAGGGAAATAAAAACAGCCTACATAAACGAATATATAAATATATTTTCCCAATGACCCGTTTATTTGTTTGTTCCCCATGTCACGTGACTCCTTTCTCCCAGGTGGGCTTACGGCTGCATTGACTTGATTGCGCTCGTTGAAAATTCGTGGATAAACAACGACCGCAATGCAGGAGATAAGCTGAAGGTCAGACACGTCCTGGCGCCGCGTCGATTAACTTACAGAGACAACGTATACGTCGACACCTTCGCCTTTTCCACAGAAAACATCAACGGTGAGGTGTAGTTGGATATTTCCGTCGGTTCAGATGCCATGTTACAAAGACACGATCTCAGAATACATGAATTTGAGCGTTGCCTCGTGGAATGCCATTTTGACACGTGACAATGTCCACAGTGATCCAGACCCGACCATCCGCCTTGAAGAACGCAGGAATCCTAGTGGACGACGTGGTTGTGACGGCGGTGGAGAATGAACCTGCTTTCGACGTGGAGTTCCAGACCGGCAACTGCGCTGGAAATTTCCCTCTGCTCGGCGTGACGGAGACCTCGGGTGAGTCGTTCGCTTCCGCTGCGCTAGAGATTCTCTTTGCGCCTCGGACTATTCCTGAGGCGACGCGAAAAACTGAAGGCGTTTAAGCAGAGAAAGTTCTTCCCAAAACTCGAGACTTTTTCTTGCTGTCTCAAGAACTCCGCTTAATAATTT
This sequence comes from Penaeus vannamei, assembly GCF_042767895.1. Classification (NCBI taxonomy): domain Eukaryota; kingdom Metazoa; phylum Arthropoda; class Malacostraca; order Decapoda; family Penaeidae; genus Penaeus; species Penaeus vannamei. Next base: position 20,007,513 of record NC_091550.1, on the reverse strand, counting down.
CTCAAAGATATTATTTTCCACGGTTTCTGTTTCTGTAATTTCCATAATACTGTATTCAAGGAAGTTGAAATTACCTGATAACGAATGGAGATGATGGGAATAATTTTTTTTCTTATGAATCATAAATCATTATAAGACGAACAATTTGTCGCTTACTTTTAAACTCGTCTCTTTCAATCGAGAATATACCTATTATTCGAAATAGAGAGTATTTCAATAGGAAAAGTCAGAAATGTTCTTGCAACATTCTTCTGTTGAAAATGTATTCAGTGATTGTTATTTTTAACTTCATAAGATTGTTTATATGGAAATGGGTAGGCCTACATTCTAATTCAGTGAAGTTCATTTGTTTTGATAGCGCGTCAATAATAATGTATAATAATATATATAATATATAATATATGATAATGATATAATAATAATAATAATAATAATAATAAGGGTTGCTAATCGGGTGTGTGTGACGTCATTGTTTTAGAGGCACTGTACATGCATATAGGATAAAATATTATGTTTTGTAAAGATGTTAGTAGATATTTTTGTTTAACGATTATTTTGAAAGATACTTGAGTATAAGCGTAGAATTTTACAGGTTTGACATTTAATGGAGCCACTCGTGCGGATTAGCAACACTGCTCAAGGTCTTGCAATCGTTTTAAGCAGCGAACGGTGCAGTTCTAGGCCTGTCGGCATGAATTCTTTCTCAAGCGCTCCCCTGCTTAAAACGCTTTTAGTGATGATGGTATCAGAGTATTTTCAGAGTATATATTCTTGCCAGGACTATTACTCTAAGATATCATAGCTACATCTATGTAGATTTAGTTTTCGTTCACACACACACACACACACACACACACACACACACACACACACACACACACACACACACACACACACACACACACACACACACACACACACACACACACAACCACAACAATACTATATATATTTACACAAGTACAAGACCGATCTTAGCAGAGCCTATTCCTGGGCACCGAGCCGTCCCTCCCGAAGGCCCGCGTCAGCCTCCGATTCCCCAATAACCGAAACACTTCTCTTACTCCCACATTCACCTTCCGTTCGGCCTACAGGCGATGCGTCGTGGATCACCGATCTCGCCAGCGCCGCCAGCTACACCTTCAGCGTGGGCGCGGAGCAGGTGAACGTGAGCCGGACCTTCGTGGCCACCCACCCCGCCGCAGGAACTTGGTCGCTCAACATCGAAGGCGCCACTGTCGAAGGTTCGGCTCAGATACTCGGTTCACTAATTTCGGTTAAGAAGTTTTGCGATGAGGTGTTTTATCATTATCGTGTTCACTATGGTTGTTCTTCTCATTATATTCAATATTGTCACCATTGTTTTTATATCACATTTACGCTATTAACACTATTATAATCATTATCATCAATGTCATTACTGTAACACATGTTACTAATACTACTCTTGTAAGCATTAATTCAATAATCTTTATCATAACAAATGATTTATAATTTTGCCATTATCATTGTTATTATCACACTGAGAATCACTCACTATCATTTAGATGGTCAACTGC
>NC_091550.1:19995954-19998454 GCF_042767895.1 Penaeus vannamei | reverse complement strand
TTGTTCATTGGCTAATGCGGAATTTACATTCATTATATATGCATATACATACATACTTACATATATATCTGCATGCACACACACACACACACACACACAAACACACACACACACACACACACACACACACACACACACACTTCTCTTTTGGGAATTACATTTCAATAGTAATCCAAATCGCAATCTTTGCTTTTTCAATCTCAAATGGGAACTTCTACTTTCAGATCGACGCAGTCAGCAACTTGGCGAGCTCCGTTTTCACTTACTCGACAGCAGCAACACCATCTGTGACCTCTGTATCCCAGTCCGGTTCATCGCTGACCATTACCGGCTCGGCCTTCGGCACCAACTTCGCCGCAGTCACCGTCACGCTCACCGTCACCTCGAGTCGGCGCAAGAGAAGCATTCCCGACGAGATGCCCGAAGACCCAGCTCCTGTTCGCGGCCACTTCTTGGTCGCCGACGAAAGGAGCGATGAGGTTGACCAGGATATGGAAGGCGTTGTTCGCGATAGTTACAAGCCGGTCGTCCATACTGGTCTCTTCGACGACATGGGATCGGACAGCCATTTCTGGGGCACATTTACGAAAACGAACGCGAGAAACTTCGAGGAATCGAAGGCCCTCGGAGCGTGGAGGATAGGAGGCAGCAAGCGCGTTGCAAAGGTAGAGGCGCCCGTGGCGTTGGATGTGCGAGAGAAACGAGAGGCTTCACAGACCTCATACGAGTGCTCGCCAACTTCAGTCACGGACACCACAATTGTCTGCAATACGGCCAGTCTCCCAGCTGGCAGCTATGATATTTCACTGTCTGTGGATGGCCTCGGCGATGCTTCCGTCGACTCTGGCGTAGGAGCCGTCACCACGGCCCCCATTGTGTCCACAATATCGCCGACGGAGGGCAGCGTCAATGGCGGCGCCCTTCTTACCATTTCCGGCGCTAGTTTCACTCTAGGAAATCTGAATGTAACCGTGGACGGCCTCGAGTGCCAAATCCTGTCAGAAGCCATTGACACCATCACATGCCTCACCCCAGTCCACGCAGCTGGCGTTGCGTCGGTGGCAGTAACGTCTGGAGGAGTTACAACCAACTCGCCAACTGACTTCACCTACGACTCCGCTAAGACCCCTGTCCTCTCCAGTGACCCGTGAGTTTCATGGCGCACTTCCTATCGAAATACATTTCTATAATTATCGTTCTCATTATTATAGTTATTATTATTATCATTACTATTATTATCATTATTAGTATCATTATTATTTCCATCATTGCCATTATTATTATCATCATTATTATTATTATCATCATTATCATCCTCGGTTTTATTTTATTGCAAAGGACATTTCCTTTTACAGGGTATCACCGATTGCTTGCTGCAATGCAAGCATTTCCTTGTCTGGAACAAACCTGAAACTGGCCACCGATGACCCAGAGGTCACAGTGGGCGGGGTGACCTGCACAGAAGTCGTTGCCACCTCCACTACCGTTACTTGCAAGGTGGGCTCTCCTTGTGTGTCGTTTACGTGGAAAGGCAGCTTCTAGAAACCCTATTAAAATCATAATGATATATCATTGTTGTCTTTGTTCTCGTCATAATGAAACGCGCGCGCGTGCGCACTCTAATCTAATACAAATAAATTTTCTGTTGCAGAGTCCAGAACTGGCTTCAGGCACTTACGATATCGTTGTGAGAGATGTTCTCTACGGATACTCAAATTCAATTAGTGTCACCTACAGTTTTTCAGTCGACTCCGTGAGCCCATCTTCAGGTTGGTTCACTAGTCTACGTGTTGAATATACTTAAACTCATAAGAATCCTGATATAACTAATTTTCACGATATAAAGCAGAAAGTTTTGATTGCTATCTCATCCTTTGACTCGAATCTGCAGGAGGCTTTGGAGGAGTGGAGGCGACGCTGACCGGAACAGGCTTCGACCCAGCCGGCGGCTCCACAGTGACCGTATGCGATGCAACGTGTGACGTCACTGCTGCCAGTTTTGGCTCCATCAAGTGTGTCGTTCCCCCCAGGACACCAGGTATGCAAGTCCATGATGACCTTTAGAACAAAAATGAACACAATCTACATTATCAACTATCAGACGTTTCGTTTTGTAAATATATTATAGTTTTCGTCCATCTTAAAAGACTCCCTTTGTTCGACCAGGAGGAAGCAGCACAGAGTCGTGTGACGTTGTTGTGACGAACCCCGACGCTACAACCACGACGCTTGTTGGCGGATTCACTTATGACTCTTCTCTGAGTTCTTCCGTCACAGTCGTTTCTCCCGTGAGAGGAGGAACAGCTGGCGGCACCGATATTACCATCACGGGAACCGGTTTTGCGTAAGTTACCTTTTTGCATGTTCTTAAACCTTTCGTACATTTGTAATAATGATTACTGACAGCACAAAGAATTATTGTGCTCTTGATCGATTCCCGAAAAATAAAATCAATGACAGAGTCCCCGAATTCCATTGCAGAGACACTGGAAACGCAGTC
>NC_091550.1:19983454-19990954 GCF_042767895.1 Penaeus vannamei | reverse complement strand
CTTACCTTCGTCAACTCACCTAACAAGGTATTCAACGCGACCTGTTCTCGCTTTTGAAGTTGCGTGGTTGTTTGAATATTAGGGAATATATTAGTACATTGATATGTCTCTAAATCTCACAAAAATGCCTTGCAGCTGAAGTTCCTGTGGGAACACGAAACAGTGTGGATCGACGCAGATGGATCGCTGTCTGGGGTTCCTGAAAACAAAGTCGTACCGGACTCGGGTATCCTGCCACCTGCATGCACGAAGAGCGTCGCAGCTTTCTCTCTGAATCCAGAGGTAAATTCCTCGGACTTGCTCTCGATCTCTTTCGCCTCCCTCTCTCTCTCCCTCCCTCCCTCCCTCTCTCCCTCCCTCCCACTCTCTCTCTCTCTCTCTCTCTCTCTCTCTCTCTCTCTCTCTCTCTCTCTCTCTCTCTCTCTCTCTCTCTCTCTCTCTCTCTCTCTCTAAACTAGAACACTATATGGAGAATCTTTACAACACATTATACTAAAAGAAGCATCCTAAGATATTCGCCCGTATCTCCAAAGGCCCCCGGCGCGGTCTGCCCCTCGTCTGTGGAGTTCGTCAGACTCACCGTGAAGGGAACCAACGTGAAGCCGCAGTCCTTCCGAGGCGGCGACCTGGTCCTCTCGGACAGTTATGGCAACACCACCATCCCGTACCGCGTTAAGAGGTTGGACGGCGGCGAGGGATGGATGGCTATATTGCCCACGGCAGAAACCTACGACTGGATGTTCGAAGATGGAGAACCTGTAAGTCTTTCTCGACTTTGGGGTTTATCTTATATTGTTTTGATATCCTTTCATGAGCGTGTCCTGATCTCTAACAAATAAGAAAGAAAACTGTGAAATACTAAGCGGGTTGGTTGATCCTTTTACTTCACCCTGCAGCAAACAGATATCGAATACGAAGCTCAGACTAAACATATGCAGAGTGGACAGTATTATTACGTGCAGCACCGATTCATGCAAACGCCAGATTCCTTCAGGTAATGGATGTACTGTGTTTCTCTGCGAACTGTTATACAAGTAGATCTTTAAACTGAATACTGAAATGTATCGCGGGATGAAACTAATCTCTTTTTTCGCGGAATGAAACTAATCTCGTTTTCCTGTTTTTTCGTTTTTCTGCAGCACGACAGGTGTTGAGAGAAACAGCTCCGACTCCCTTCCAGACCCGGTTACAGGCTTCCACGGGGAATACTACTGGGACGACTCCGCGAAGACGATGACTTACTTGGGTATGCTGTGAATGATTTTTCGAGGGGGGGGCGAAAGGGAAATTCGGACATCCTCTCTCTCTCTCTCTCTCTCTCTCTCTCTCTCTCTCTCTCTCTCTCTCTCTCTCTCTCTCTCTCTCTCTCTCTCTCTCTCTCTCTCTCTCTTTCACACACAAACTCATAACTTATACTTACACACACATACACACCCACAATACATACATGTGCGCGCACACACTCTCATTTCTAATCGATATTTCAAATAGATATACTTTAAATACTCTAATCTGTGTACACTAATACTTCTTCTTTTGCAGTTTCGGATCAAGTAGAATCCAGGAAGAAACGAACAGTCTTTGACGAGCGAAGGACAGGTTCAACACGAAACATTAACTTTGAGACATACAGGTGAGTTTTTTTTTGTATTACGCTGCGACACCTGTCAGTCTTATCGCTTTGTGTGTGTGTGTGTGTGTATGTGTGTGTGTGTGTGTATATGTGTGTGTATGTGTGTGTGTGTGTGTGTGTGTGTGTGTGTGTGTGTGTGTGTGTGTGGGTGTGTGTGTGTGTGTGTGTGTGTGTGTGTGTGTGTGTGTGTGTGTGCGTGTGGGTGTGTGGATAACCAACGATCTGCATCTTGCTCTTGCTACCGTCTTTAAATTCATCACCAAATAAAAATAAAATCCTGTTTAGCATTTCGAGGGAGTCACCACAGTGAATTCCCTTTCATGGAATTTTCATATTTCCTTTTTCCCTTTGGATTTTCACATCGAGGGGCTGTCTACTTCCTTTCATTGTAATGTCAGTGTCCGATCATACGTGACAAAAAAAAAGCCTATCTATAAAATCATGCAAAGCACAAATTGCTCAACCAGCGCCCCATGAGGAACCCCAGACTGACCCAAAACTCCTGCAGGTGCGAATACGAGGGCTGTATTCCTCCCACGCCTCCGCCCGTGCCCACTGGCCGCCCTGATGTTACTTTCCTGTGGTCCGACGTCGAGACATGGAAGGAAGTTCCTGTAGGATCGGGAGGACATCCTACGGAGGAAGAATACGGTCTGCCAGTGGAAGGCGACGAGATCATCATTCCACCAGGTAAGAGAGAGAGAGAGAGAGAGAGAGAGAGAGAGAGAGAGAGAGAGAGAGAGAGAGAGAGAGAGAGAGAGAGAGAAAGGTTTATTACAGTATTTGTACTTGAAAACTTCGTAGCTGTCCACGGTTACCTGTTTTTTTTTTTTGTTTTTTTTTTTTTTTTTTTTTTTAGTCAGGGATATTGTCCTTTTACAGTACGGGTGTAGGTTTACAACTACCTTACCTCTTTTTCAGGTGTGTGGATTATCGTGGATACAGATACCCCAAGCCTCGGCCGCGTTTACGTCTATGGCGGTTTGGAGTTTGCAGACACAATGGATCATGTGTTCAACGCTACGATCATTTTCCTGCAGGTGAGTTTTCATTCAGGTGGTTCCCATTCGCCCCTCCGGGGATTTTCTAGGTGCTTGAAATTTACGAGGTGTAAACGCTATGAATACGTCACCATTAGCCGGTTATCGCAGCAACATGTCTAAAATCATCCTCAGGGTGGAAGTCTGGTGGCCGGATTTAGCGAAGACGCCCCCTTCACGCATAAGCTCAACATCGTCCTCAGGGGCACCACAGACCCGAACGATCCTGACAATGTTGACATGCCCATGCCCGACGGCACACCCGACGTTGGATGGAAGGCCATGGGTAAAACCACCATTGTTTTCATTTTGAATAGTAAAAATGGTAGCGGTTACGAAGACCTAAAGGAGAGGACATTTGGCTAACACTAACAGGAAACGTTTTGCAGGTGTATTTGGACAGTTGATCCTCAACGGGCAATGTCCTTCCACCACTTGGGTCAAACTCGGAGCCACCGCTGCCGCCGGGGAGACTGTTGTCACACTGGCTGAAGCCGCCGACTCGTCTTGGCTCAATAAGGAGGTGAATGAGTGCATTCTACTTTTCTTACAGCAGGTCTATGCTGTGTATGGGTGTAAACTATTAACCCACGTATGAAAGGGTGAGCACTACTCTGTAGAACACTGTTGAAAGAGCAGCCATGTTAAAAACATTCATTTTCTACAGGTAATGATCACTACCACCGGGAAGGAGCCTACCGAAACCGAGGTGCGGATGGTCACCGCCGTATCTGGTAACACTCTCACCCTCGATGCTCCGCTTATCTACGAACATTTAGGTAATGGAAGCCACAGGCACCCCTAGAATAAGCTCCGAGCTCTTGTGCAAATTTGGACAATCATTCCTATTTCCTGTATGCTTTGAGGTAGTCAAAGAGATCTTTATTCTATTTTTCATATATTACAAATAAACACATCTCATTAGATAAACAAACATAGCTTTCCAAAAAGCAACCAATACTGTAAAGAATTACATGGCTATTGCTAATACTGACAAGTTTTTATCGGTATGCTTTTCTTATTTCTCTCAGGCGAGACTCACACACTTTCTGACGGAACTCAGTATGTAATGGCCGGCGAGGTTGGGCTTCTAACTCACCAGATCGTCATCGAAGGCAGCGACTATGCAGGCCTGAATGCAGAAGGCTTTGGAGGTCGTGTCCTCGTTTCCACTCTGACTTCAGAAGGAGTTGATTATCAAGGTAAGAGAGGAAAAGAGAGAATGGGACAAAGCCAAGGGCAAATAGTATGTTGATTGATGAATTACATTTTACAGGCATTAAGAGGCATGCCAAGACCTTGTAAGTTTAACCATGCTCATGCTCTATTTAAACACTGTGGTTTTACATTTGTTTGTCAACAGGGAGTGCTCAGCTTTCCTGCGTAGAATTTAAGAACATGGGTCAGAAGGATTTCTCAGAATCCACCGATCCAAGGTTCTCCATAGCCTTCCATAGTCTGGGGACTGATGATGGTTCCAATTATCTGAAGAAATGTAGTTTTAACAAGAACTTCAACAGTGCTATTGGGTTCTTCAGTTCAAACAACTTCGTCGTTGAAAATAACGTCGTTTACTATACTGTTGGCTCTAGTGAGTATGGAATTTGGGCACATTTGAACATTATAAAGTGTTAGTCTTGTGTAACTTGACTGCTGTTAGAATGTTAGTCGTGTGTAACTTGACTGCTAAGTTTGGCAAATATCATTCTCATTTGCCACGTCTTCGTCCACAGGCATCGTCGATGAAGGTGAAACCAACAGCTTCCGGTACAACTTGGTATCCCTTTTGTTCTTCCCTGGTACCTACAACGGCGAAGCAGAAGATCAGTACCAGCCATGGGAAGGCGGATTCTACCTCAATAAAGCCACTGGAACTGTATTAGAGGGCAATGTTGTTGCTGGTAAGGATGGAATCAATATTCTGGTTTCAAAACGGACGATGGCGATACGGCATTGTCATTTACAATTCATATTGAAAAGCCTGTGTCACCGTTTCACTATTACATATTTTACGATTCCAACTTCTCTTCCATTCACAAGGATCTGAGCTTGCTGGCTACCGAACCTATGGAGAGCTTTGCGATGAGTCCACTAACTGGATCGACAATGAAGTCCATGGTGCAACATATGGTGTTATGGTGAGTAAGAAGTAATGTTAATGACGTTTAAATTTTTCCTTAATCATATTTGAATAACTACTGTGGTTATCTGAATTTTTATATCTATGTATCCATATATTTGCAGGTTTGGAAAAAGGGACAACCAGTACCAAATGATTGCAGAAGGATCAATAACTTCTATGCATGGAGAATCACCGATACAGCTTTCTACATGCAGAGTTATGCAAGCCTCCACCTAACAAATGTGAGTTTTTGAAATATGTTTGACAGTGGATTCCATCTATCTAGAAACCATTAAAATAAAACTTAAAGAGACCAAAAGTAACGCGAAAAGAAACAAAAAAACTAAATTTAATGTGAGTAACAAGCAGAAAAAAACACGGTAATCAACTGCACTGGATCGAATTTCACTCATTTTCGCCTCTTCTTCCTGGTCTATTACAGGTGGTTAGCGCTGACAGTCGGATTGGAACAAACCAGCTCGTTTACGCTCCTCCCGCATTGAGCCACATGGTATCAACGAAAACAGCTACCACAGACAACTCCTTGTTCATCGGAGCGTCGCCGTCTTATGACTGCACTTACCACAACTCAACATCCAATGCTCAGAACTTCTTCACTAATCTGTGGACGAAGGGCATCGATGGCGGAAATGCTGGAGTAATGCTGGCAGCCTTCGTCTCAGGGATCAACAGTAAGTCTGAAGTCTTTACTCAGTAATTCCCCACAGCTGTGATCATTTGAAACTTTTAATTCAGCTAAAATCATCACCATGTAAAAGATTATATAACCTAGCTGTCGACTCCTTGTATTAACAAAAAATCCTGTCCATCACAGTGGCTCCAAAGCATGCATTCCACGAGGCATCCGCTTACCCAGCCATCAACGGAGCCACATATATCAGTAACGTCAAGTTCGCTAACTACGCCACTCGCACTTGTGGAAAGGATGTTGCCATGATATCCAATAAAGATGCGGATGATGCTATCCACCCAGTCTTCGTTAGTGGCCTGACCTTCCTTGACACTTCCGAAAGTAACAAGCTCTTCCTTTTCGAGTAAGTCCAAGTCCTGTCAGTTTCCATGTATGCTTCAAAAAATAAACCTCATAATGGGAATGATTCGAAAATGATAATGCTGGTATTAGAAATTATATCTGGAAGGAAAAACGTGAGTAATGATGGCCTACACTGTCAATTCCAACAGACCCAACCTTGGAAGAGTGAACCCTTCAGACTGCGTGGACATGGATTGCGATGGCCACAAAAAGGTTATAATTACTGACATGGACGGCACTTTCCTTGGTAAGTACTCTTTTAAGCATAGAGGGCCTTTAGAATCTCACGCTGCCATTCAGCAAAGTAAAATTGTTTTCTAGCAGACATAACACAGTTCTGTGAAAAAATCTCCGTATTGGTACTTTCCTTAGATGTGTAGACCCCACAGCTAGACATTTTCCTCATCATTGCAGCCTTGTTTAAGACATCTTCCCAATCCAGAATTTAATATGCTGTTGGTTTTTTCAACGGGACAGTCACCTTGAATCTGACCTCATGTCCTTTTCTTTCTGAAGGTGCTGTGGATGCCACCGCCACCTCGCAGGCTGAGTTCGAGTGGGATGGAGATCCAAGTCGCGGAATCGGGGATTACAGGATTCCGATTTCTCTTCGGCAAAAATCCGATGGCAGTGCATTTACACCGGCAGAAAAGTTCCCAAAGAAAGGTGTGTAATTGTTTTAACCTAAAATTAATCCACAATAAACTAACATATGTGTTTATTCCTTCTTTATCCAAATTCATCACAAGCAGTTTATTATGTAAGTTCAGGTCCCAGAACCAATAGTCCTTCGACTCTTATACAGGAATTATTCGTGACGACTCTTGCACTCTCATGACGGAGTGGCGAGCGTGGAAGTGCACGAATTTTAGGCACCGCATGATGGTCATCGAGAGCATGGATTCGGACACAGAAATTCGTCGCTTGTCTCCAATTGGTCTCATTGCAAACCCGGGTAAGATAATCCTAGTGCCCAATTGTAATATCTGTCTCAGCTAATAATCAGCATAATATTCCTACACTGATCTGAATGCCTGTATGACATTGTTTTCAAGTTATTGTTACCAAACACTGAGGGCTTCCTTACACATCCAGGCGTGAACGGGTATGTGGACCTGTTGAATGGGCCAATGGATCGCGGATGGTGCTTCGGCTATACCTGTCAGGAGAGGATTTCCACTTTCTATGCTGTTGTGGCTACAGGACATGTTTACGAAATGGCTATGACTAGCACTCCACCTCAGGTAAGTTAAAGACAAGGATGACATCTCTTAATCACTAAGGGAAACGTGTGTAAATATTCTTAGGAAAGGTCAGACGATTATATGTGGTAAATGCCCTCGCCATTTTGGGAGACTAACCAGCAGGACACCTTGTCGCAGGTCATCCGATTCCACTTGCTCCACACGGATCCCAGTGAGGCCGTTCTTCTCCGCATGTACTTCCCGAAGACGCAAAGATACGACATATCTGTTGACGGCGTGTACATTCCTCCAACCAACATTGACAATTCTAAATATCCAGCAGAGTACCAGCTTCTTCCCGAAAACGATTTGTTCTTACCATCCATCACTGATGTAAGTCCAAGTCATTTCATTTCTTATAACCCTTACCTTGCTCATCTCTCTTGAGATGACTTAATTATTCATAT